>NW_015625580.1:406771-434884 GCF_001515625.1 Sinocyclocheilus rhinocerous
TGACCGTTTGTGGACTGCAGTCTTCAAGTTATTCCATGGATTTTCAGTGAGGTTTAAGTCTGGGCTCTGACTCAGTCATGCAAGGACATTCATCTTTTCCTCTTTTAACCGCTGTGTGGTCAGTTTTGCTGTGTGCTTTGATTCATTGTTATGTTGGAAGGTAAACCTTCTTCCCACTGACAACTTTCTGGCAGAGGGCAGCAGATTTTCCTCAAGAATTTGACGGTATTTTTTTCCCCATCCATTTTTTCTTCTATCCTAACAAGTGCTCCAGTCCCTGCTGCAGAGAAACACCCCCAGAACAGGATCCATGCTTTACTGGAGGAATGGAGTTATTTGGATGGTGAGCTGTATTGGATTTCCGCCAGACATATCGTTTGGTGTGGAGGCCAAATAATTCAATTTTAGTCTCGTCTGCCTCAGAATCTTCAAGGAGCGTTTTGGCAAAGCTCAGTCGTGACTGCATGTGACCTTTCTTGAGGAATCTTTTTTCTTGCAACCCTCCCAAACAAGCCACAATTGTGGGGATTTTGTGATATTGTTGTCACATGTACACAATGACCACTTTTTGTCATAAATTCCTGCAACTGCTTCAGAGTTGCTGTAGGCCTCTTGGTCGCTTCTCTGAGCAGTTTCCTCCTGGCTCTTTCATCCAGTTTGGAGCGACGTCCTGATCCAGGGAGGGTCTGTGTTGTACCAAATACCTTCCGCTTCTTAATAATAGATTTCACTGTGCTTCTGGGCTCTGAAGCCATTCCACAGATTTTCAGTGGGCTTTAAGTCTGGGCTCTGACTAGGCCATACAAGGACATTCACCTTTTTCTCCTTCAACCACTGTGTGGTCTGTTTTGCTGTGTGCTTTGGGTCGTTGTCATGTTGAAAGGTAAACCTTCTTCCCATTGACAACTTTCTTGCAGAGGGCAGGAGATTTTCCTCAAGAATTTGATGGTATTTTGCTGTGCTTCTAGGCATTGATAAAGCCTTTGAAATGTTCTTTTTTGTATCCATCTCCTGACTTGTGCCTGTCTACAGCTTTATTCCGGAGATGTTTTGACAGTGTCTTGCCACCAATAGTTGATTGTTTGCTTCAGTTGCACTACCAAGGACTGAAATGCCTGTGTCCATCTTCATTTCAGTTTGCAAAGCAAAAAAAAAGTGATTATTGTCAGTATATGGTTAGCTTTAGGAGTAGGGCTCAAAAATATCTATAAAATAGTAAAATATAAAAGTACATTTATATATCAGGGATTTGTGGTGATTTTTACATTTCTAAAAACATAAATTTTTTATATGATGTCAATAAATCCATATTGTGCATTTTAGTGTATAAGATACAAAAAGTATGTGTAAACATTATGCATAAATATCTACTAATGAGATCAGGCTGGACAAAGAATAGTCTTTACAAAAAGTGGATGCACCGTTGTACAGTGATGGTAATACCACTGTACTTTTTTGTTTTGCTAATGTGTAGTATAGAGCAGAGCTGAATGAACAAATTCATTTAGAACATTGAATAAGTGCTGAGTAGATGGATGGACAGACAGAGAGAGAGAGAGACAGATGGCTGGAAAACAGGAAGTAGTGAACACGAGAAATAATGTAAGAATGAACCTTAGTCTGGGAAGATGCTTTTTAATTTAACAAAGATGTGAGGGATAAAAGTGCAGTATGTTTAATAGGTCACACTGTCTTAGGGTCTTAGGTTACATAAAATTTTCACAACCCATGTTTTTGTCCACTGAATTTTTTGAGGATATTGTGGGTGAAAGACTGACAGAGTACAACATATTTCTAAGGAAATACAGGTTGTAGTATTTTTTTCATTTGTGTCGAATAACGACGTGTGATGACGGAAATATTCAGGACTATTTAGGACATCCGAGTAACCATGATGCATTTAGTTAACAGCAAATGATTCCTTGAATACATGTATACACTTGAGTCACTTCCTCAAAAAGCAATAACATTCTTTACAACTTTTTACTTTAATGTGCATCACTTGACAGAAAACAACAGGCTGCAGTCACAGTTGACCTTTGTGGCTTCCTTTCTTTTATATTTGGATCAAGAAAGATTATAGACATGATAGAAATAGGAGTGAGAATAAAAAACAAACAAAAGCACTGAACACCATAAAGAATGGTTCACATGGTAAAGAGCCATTCATAAGTCAAACAATGAAATATGACGATGGGATTGATCTTTTCGAGGGATGGTGTCAGGTCTAGTCTTGTCTAGAAACTGTAACTCCTGCTGCATTTTGACTCACTGAACATGTACTGTGCCTCTTAGTTGGTCAACATTGTTCTTTTTCTTGTGAATTCTCTCCCCTTCCCCTTTTACATAATTTTTCAAGTTTTTGCAGGACTACTATAAATGACTCAAATGTATCAGTAAATTATATTTTTAAATCAATTAATCAGAAAGAACCACCCAAAAAGAAATCCACCTGTGCTCAATGATTGTACTTGCACAAAAAACAGTGTCTGGCACATACGAAATTAAGACAGAACCTCTATAAAATATAAATATATAAAATAACCTAAATAAAATCTTTGTTCTCAAAGAGACATAAGTGAAGAGACAATTTTCTAAGTGACATAATTTTCAAGTGTTTTTACACTGGCAGCAAAACTTTGTCCAATTTTTTTTATGTTTCAGTTCTATTTTGGACATGTAAGCACATGCAAAGACGTCTCTTATTTTCAAACTAACTCTGACTTTCCAAATTAAAAGGACCATTAACAGATCTAAATGTCACAGTGCACAAAAAACGTAACCTAATAAATAAATAAAAAATTCAAGTTAAAGCATGATGACATCATATCCTGTTGACCAAATTCATTGGTTTAGTATGTAGCATTACCGCACCTTTAGGGTAAACACCTCTCCCTCAGTACTGTCTGGTGCTGGCCCTGCATTTGAATAGCGTATATATAGCATATATGCTCATACTCTGAGGATATATTACTACATCAATATATATTATCCTTTAATCCTATTATTTATTCTCTGATGAAATTATAAATATACCAAGGGTGACTAATGATCAAAGAGCAGATGTTGTCAGCAGAGCCTCACATGTAACATCATGTACTATATAAAACTCCTTCACACAAGGCCAAAACAGGAAGAGAGACACAAAACTTGTAAATTGAAGTAACAAGAACCTTCAGCAGGACCCCTTCTGTGTGTGCATGCTTAAAATGGAAAAAAAATAAAAAATAGACACGGCCTTCCTGTTTACATGCAAACAGTATCTGGTAAAGGTAGTGCACAAGCATTTGGAAAGCTTTGATCGGAACTGTTAAATACTTGGCCACATTGTAGCATACATGTGTGTGTGTGTGTGTGTGTGTGTGAGAGAGAGCTAAATATATAAATAAAAAAAATATGTATTTCTATACATAACACAGTGGATTTTGAATGTTACATGAATGTAACTTTTATAGATTTATTAATTTATTTACTAAGTTGCATTCAAAATTCACTTTGCATCCCTAAAAATCTATCCACTTGACACGTCTGAATGATGCTTCAGGTCAGATTTATGTGCCTTTCGAGGACAAAGGTTACAGGTCCTTGCACATTCTACAGCTCTTCTACTTTTCTCACCTCAGAGGCAAAGAAACAAAATTAAAGAGTAAATCTCAGTGGACTCCCTTGGTGTTAGGGACCTTCTCCAGATGTTCTGCTGCTGGAGAGTGTAACGGGGTCCAGGGAGACACCAGTACAGATAGCCTGACTGTTGATCTGTGTAAACATTCAGAGGCTCAGGGAGGAGGAGAAGGACACTGCCGCCATGCTTAGAAAATTAATTCAGAGTTATACAGAGACAGTTTATACACATCTGGAGAATAAGCAACACAAATGTAACATAGATCACATGCCACTTACAGGTCCCACCTAAATGGAAGCTAATACTCAAGTGATTGTTTACATTTTCCATTATCAGGGATCTCTCTCTCTCTCTCTCTCTCTCTCTCTCTCTCTCCCCTCGGTATGTCAGTGTGAAATGAGTTATGGCTTCTGAGAGCATTTGTTTACAGAAGCCTCTCTCAGCCTGGTACAGCTCTCCATAACATAGCATGTGCGATCTCACCATCTGAAGAAGGAATTATGCCAGTGTTAATTACTCCATATCAGTTTTTACATGCAAGAGTTGGTGCTAGAATTGAGACAGGAATTCTTAGACGAGTGTCAAATTTGACAACCGTTTGGGCAAATTTTGTGTGTTCAGCGACATCTAGTGGTTATACTGCTCTTTTTAATTTTATGAATGACCAATTTCTGGGAATTTTTGCGTGTGTGAATGTTGTTCAGAATTGTGTACGTCACAGATGACAGTTAAATTACATAGCCAGCATTTTGAAAAAGTAGTTAGCTATATGCTGCAAGCTAATAAACAGTAGCTAATGTACACTATTCAAAAATTTGGGGTTGAAAATATTTTTCAAAAATGTTTGTGAAAGACGTCTCTTATACTTATCAAGACTGCATTTATTTGATCAGAAATACAGCAAAATCATTGTAAATAATATTGTGAAATGTTATTTCAATTTAAAATAACTGTTTTCTATTTAGATATATTTTAAAATGTTATTTTTTATGTGATGGCAAAAGTGAATTTTCAGCAGTTGTTACTCCAGTCTTCAGTGTCACATGATCATTCAGAAATCCTTCAAATATGCTAATTTGCTGCTCAAGCATTTCTTATAACTATCAATGTTTTTTTTTGTGATCATTTTATTTGAGTTTAATTTCCATATCAAGAACATAGTCAAAACTCTGCTGAACTATATACAAACAGATTCCATGATAATTGTCCACATAAAAAAAACAACAACAACACATACACACACATATACATACACAACTTAGGTCAACACACACACAATGTCAGCGTTTCAGCTAATCTAATAAAATTTCTGCGATTATTGCCCAGCTCTGAATAGTCTTGTCCTTTGCGCCGTTAATATTGGCAGTTGTACCTTCCAGCAAAACAATGTCTCTAAAAGAGGATAACCAAATGAAGGTTGTGGGGATGGATGGTTCTATCCACAGTTTTAAAATAGTCTTTATAGCAGCAGTGCTTGCTGCTAATAAAGTCCATTATTATTATCAATGTTGAAAACTGTGGTTTTTTTCAGGATTCTTTGATGAATGCAAAGTTCAAAAGAACAGCATTTATTTGAAAAATAAATGGTTTATAACATTATAAATGTCTTTACTGCCGCTTTTTTATCAATTTAATGCATATTTGTTGAATAAAAGTATTCATTGACTTAAAAAATCTTACTGTTATAAGAAACACTTGCATTTAAATTTTGCTACAAAAATGACCTATACAGTAGTATATTGTTGTCAAATCGTGAATATAACTTAAGAAAAAAGACGAGAAAATGAATTATGCTCCCTTCTGAATAATAAGCAAATTAGTTAGGACTTCTGGGTGTACAATACTTTATCAAATTAATATTCATGAGTCAGTCTGACAAGGTTAATCCTATGTCCCCTCTGAAACTTTTAAGATCATTCCTATTCCTCTAACAGCCTCTCTTCATCTCCTCCCTTACCGGATTTGTGTGGCGTGTGTATATGTGTGTTTGCAAGTCTGTATACAGAAGGCCTGGTGTTTGCATTAGACATGCCTGAAGAGCTGTGAAATCTGCTGTATGATTAGTCGCATACAGCTTGACTTTCCTGTTTTTGTAGGCTCTAGCCCATGCCACTTCAGTCCTCAGTGCAACACGTAACCCTCCATCTCATAGTGTTTCCCAACAGTAACAAACAGAGAGACTTCCGTCAAAAACCCAACAAACCAGTCACACAGCACCTTATCTACAGTTAGCAGATCAGATCTGCAAACAAAACCAGCTCTTCAACTGTAGCCAGAGTTGATAATGTCTGAATGAAATGAAAACGTGTTTAGCAGACGGTGTGGGCAGAAACGCAGCTCTGATGGAGTCCGAGCTGTAGATGAGGTCACTGATTTATGACACCCCATGGCCTCAGCCCGTCCTCCCCTCTGCTACGAGGAGCGCTGGTGGCCTCAAGCTCAAATTCAGGAAACTACTGGGGAAGCCGCAAGCGCAGACGTGCTCTCCTCAGGGATTGTGATGAAATATGTACCGCCGCTGCCCTCCACTTCTCGCAAGGACTGAACTCTTCTAAACTTCTCCGCCCACGTCACACAATCTGAACGAGTTTAATCTAGAAATACTCATGTTATCTCTTCTACAATTGCAAAAGAGCCTTGTTTCGGCACGTTCGGGGGCGTGTTAGAAAGTAAAATTTAAGCATTGACTCAAATAACTCTCATTAGAAGCCAAGCGACTCGGTCAGAGAGAGAGAGAGAGAGAGAGAGAGAGAAGGAGTGAGAGAGTGAAAGAGAGCGAGTGGGGGTGGGGGGTTGTCATCGTTTTCTCATTCTGAGGTCTGCTGCATTCAGAGAGCTGAAGGAAGTGGGAAAACTCAGTTGGTCCTTTAAGAAAGTTGTGGGCTTGGATCTGGGGACCGTTCCGATCGCTTTCTCTTTTTTCCTCCCCCTGTTACCTCCTAATTTGGGATTTGTTTGGGAGTTGGAGAGCACAAAGTCTGTGAGAGTTTCGCCTTGCTGGGAAAGGTTGCTTTGATCCCGCAGAGTCAGCTTCAGAATGTCTGATTCCAATGTCAATGCGCATTTGGAGGGAATTATCTCAGACTTTGAAGGTTTGTTTTTATTTCTCTTTATACGATTCTCTCACATTTGTTAAAGAAAAAGTTGAGTTTTAAAGTACAAAACATTAATCATAAATGGTTCTGTAACTTTTAAATGTTTACTTAAAATGCAAACAGTCAACATGAAGCTGAGTTATTGTCAATATCTTTATATTTGTGTGTCTCTTCCCTGGAGTCTGTTTCTAGAGCCGAGTGTGCTGTGGTTGTGTCACACAGGTCATGTGGCCGTCTAGTGATCTGTGTGTGTATTTCTCGTACACAGTATGTGCTATTCACTCTTTTCTGTAGGCTGTACACACAAACTGTAGTCATGCATGACAGGAAATGTCCTCACTGCGCTAACACAAAAGCAACTTTAACTATCAGCACACTGACCGCAGCTATGAGGATCACACCTGGCTGCCGTCCATTCCTCCTGCTCACCTCCTCGAGCGTCACGTCTCTGTTTCTGTCTTTCATTTTATCATCGGTGTGCTCCTGGCATCGATTTGCTCTGCCATCCCCCCCTTCCCCCTTTCCTCTCTGTTTTCCTCTCTCAACACCTCTCATCCAGCTGTGAGAGACCCTGACAAACGCACACGCCTCTCATACACAAGAGCATTCCCACTTGTCTGGCTTTTTAAGAGTCATCACTTCTCGGAATGCGCTTTGTGCCAAATATTATGAGGTTAGAGAACAAGGAATGGCATGCGGGTCAGGGCAGGGTGGTCTTCATATGTAAGCTGGCTCACCCAGACGACAGGTTTAGCTGTGCACCTGGCTGCTGCTTCATGGATAAACGCTTTGTCTCAGACAGAAAGAGATACCTGAATGGATGAGAGAGGAACAGACAGAAAAAGAGGCAGACAGTTTGCTCTGGCTTTGAGCTAAAACTTACAGACGAATGGAGGAAATTCCACAGAAAGCGCAGAATCTGGCGGGTTTGCCAGACGTGGAGTTTCATCTCAATTTAAAAATATCTTTACGGACCTGATTGGAGCATTTTTGCAGCATATTGTAGTTAAGAACAGTTTACTTAGGGGAAAATTCTGGGCAATACTAATAAGAGAATAATTAATACTGGGCAATAACAATAAATGGCCGATGTTAAAATTCAATACTATTTCATCTATATAAACTAAAAATAAAGCACTAAAAACTAAAATCAGCTGTTTTTAATTTTACAGGTGAATTTAGGCAACATAACCTTATAATGTAAAGTTTTAAAAATATATATATTCATTTAGAGATTTGCTAAAGATTACATTCAGCAACAGTGTTAATAAATTATTATTGTTTTAAAAGATTAACTTAAGTAAGTGCAAAGGTCATCTAAATGTAAAAATAATGAAAATGAGCATAAACAATTAAATATACAATTTAGAACAGTACAAGAAATGAAAATTTTATTTTAATATAAATATATAATTATATTTCTGCTTGCAGACATTTATTACAATTGCTACTAAGCGAGTTAATCCGTTTTTTTTTTCAGTTTTGTGAGTAGTATGCAACAAGCTGCCAGTGAACTGACTAAACCAATACAGACACATTCAGTGTCATTCGTAAGTAAACACTGGAGTGAGAGTGCTTAGATGATCAAGACAGACAGAAGCACATATGTTTATGTATTTGTTTTCAGACTACGACAATTCTAGACCAGCCAAGTATTTATGTGTCTCCAAATGGGTGAGCACTCTGCTGGTGCACTGGATGACCTAAATTGGCACCTTTTGGTCATTTCATGGACACATGACAACTATTTCAGACTGGGACATCAGGACGGGAAAAGCACCCTCATTATACTAAGACCAAATCACTTTCAAGTTGTTGCGTGTAAAGCTAAATGTTGTCTCTAAAGTCATCATCAAGCATGGCTATTTGCAGAACTTAAAGGCAGGACTGACCACACTATAAAGAGAAGTATGCACTTTATAGTGTGGTTCTGTGCAACGTTACCTCAGGGTTGGAAAAGCGTCTCACTGCTGTATGTTCACAAAATCCATTAGCCTTTGTTAATGACTAAATAAACAAGCAAATTCTAGGGTAACTTTCACATGAAGATATGGTAATACTTTAATTGCTTAAAAACAGTATAGACCAGTTACCAGCAGGTCTAAAGAACTATAGCATAATTTCAAAACCTTGCTGGTGATGCTTGTCAACCAGCATGCTCTTTTTGATAAAGCCACTGTAGCTGACTAAAAAAAAATGTCTTGCTAGATAAGTGGAAAATCAGTGCACAACATATGCTACGCTAGCAATGCTAGTTTTCTCATCAGGTTAGCGACTCTCAAAGAAAACCAATGAGATGCTGCCACTGTCCTGCTAATGACACCACATCACTTATAGCATAATGCAGTTTTTACACTTTCAGAGAAGGCTTTTGGTTGGGAACGGAGCAATAAATGACTTCCCTATATTAAATTCTGGCTTCTGCACAAGGAAATGGGCTTAATATATGAAATTCATAACTGTACTTTTGAAGTGCTAACATACTGATATATTCCATGGAAACATGTGCTATGTGCATGTGTTATGGTGAGCAGTCACATGACTGTGAAGTTTATGGCTGTAGTTTATCTGTAAATGAAAGGATATTAAAAGTTCTCATTTAGGAAACTTTATGAATGTCCTAAATCTTAACACTGGCTAAGCTGTAGTGCATGTGAATGGGTGATATGAGCATTGGCTTAACTCAGTTTATCATCAAAACTTATTGCGCAAAGCTGGTTAAGACTGGTTATGATGCACTCACTGTCTCAAAAATATTGCACAATCATTTTAAGTAGATGTGTGGGTGTGCATGGGAGGGGTGACAGTCTGATAGGGGAGTTAAAATAGAGACAGAAAAAGTTCATAAAAATAGAGATAAGAGAGGTGATTGAGAAAGAGAGGTTACTGATGACAGTTGTGTCAAATGTATTTTCATACCATTATCCCGTTTTGTGATTACTTTTGCCTTTCTTAGAAATGGCCTCAAAGACATCTTTAATCACACTTACCAGCACCTACTATAGTTGATTTGAATTAACTAGTCAATTTGTAGACTAGTTGATTATCGAGTCAGAAAATCTAGTTTGAGTTGGTAGCTGGCTTTAGTTGGTCGAAACTAGTCATTAGCTGGTTGACCAGCCACCATTTTATAAAAAACTTTGCTGTCTTAAAGAAATAAATCACCCCAAAATTAAAATTCTGTCATATTTTACTCACCCTCATGTCATTCCAAATGTGACTGACTTTTTTTCTGTGAAACCTAAAAGATATTTTGAGAAATGCTGATAACCAAACTGGTTCTGATGACCATTTACTTCCATTGTATGGACAGTAAAACAAAAACATTTATCAAAACACCTTTCTATATGTTTCAAAGAAGAAAGTAAGTCAAACAGGTTTAGAACAACATAAGGGTGAGTAAATAATGTCAGGATTTTCATATTTGGGTTAACATGGTATGACCAGCTGGTAGTTAATTTGTTGCTGCTACTGATCATCTAATGATCATACATATTCCAATATACAGCTGCTAGCCTGGGGTACGTTTCACTATGGTCACAAGCTCCATCGTAACCAATAGAGTTCAGTGGAACTTGTGACCTTAGTTAGCTAATGATGCTTTTGGGAAACGAACCCCTAAACAGTATTTTCCAACTGGATACCCAGACAGCAGACAGTTTCGGCCCAGATCCGGCACACATCTGGCCCGCATGGATTTCACATGGGCCAGATGTGGGCCGGATCTGGGCCAACACTATGTTGCTGTCTGGGTAATCAACTAGTCTTGAATCACATGACTTCAACTGCACCTCCATCAAATGCTGTTTGTCCCACCTTAGCTGTGTATTTACAGTTTTGCACTATTACTCATAACCTGAAATTACACAAAAGTGAAATTACACCCAGAGCATCGCATTATAAGCAAACCACCCTGAATTTTCGCAAAACGCCCGTAAACTAATCAGCTGTTTCCCAGAGGCTGACAGAAACCGTAAGCGAGTGGGACATGACATGTTTTGTGCCATGATGAATCTGGACGAATCTGACCTTTCTGACCGTTTCTCACCTGCATCGCCTCTGTTAACACAGCATTGGACTTGCCTCCACTGCGTATTGAGGTAAACCTCTACCTGTAGTTAGATCTGGACAACTAATTGATGAGAAGTCATGCATACGTACAACCAAACACATGCTCTTGCTTCCATAGATGTTCATGTGTTGTGTGCATGAGCACAGGGTTGTGTGAGAGCAAACGCATCTGTGTGAGTTTGTATGTACGTGTTTACTCAAAGCTGCAGCTGTGTGTACTGTGGGAGAGAGAGAGAGAGAGCGAGCTCTTATGTTTTTGTGCGGCCCATTTCCCACCACAGCCTGAGGCTGCATCACACAGCTCCCAAACTCTCGCAGATCAGCAAGGCCAAACATATCATTACATCAGAATTACACATTGTCATCTGTTTGTATCCTGTTGTTTTTGTCGGCACATACCTCAAACACCTCTGATTCTTCTGGCTGGGCAGATGTGACTGTGATAATTACGACAGATTGCTCTTGTCTGAGATTATAGTCGAACTGTTATGATAATTTCTAGACCAAATAGCTATCAAACTACCCACATTTATTTTTGTTAGTGGAGCTTGTTCAGGGAAGCATCACTATTGCAATTGCTCATACTTTGGTGCACAACTTGAAAAGAAACAGACACAATATTAAAATGGACAAAATATCCCATAGATTTACACTGAGAGGACTAGAATAACGACTTGAACTGAGAATTACAGTAAACAACCACCTTGCAACAACCCAGAACAGAGTCAATGCATCCAAAATCGAATACTTCCCCACTATATCGTATGCCAAAAACTGCATGTGAGGTGAATAGTATGTCCATATTCATAGTATTTAAAAAAAACAGTAGGTCAAACGTACCCCTGATGGCCTACTACTTCTGGTGAGATTTTGAAATACGCATTCGATGAACACTGTACTATCCTATGAGGCCACAGGGGAGGATTTATAAATTGCAGTTAGGCAACACAACTGACGCTGTAGGTCACATGACAATATCAATGGCGGATGTAGTACATTAGAATTTCATTCATACTACCCATATTCATACTATATAGAATGTACTTTTTTAAAGGAGTGGTTGACTGCTTTTTTTCTTGGCTTGATTGTGTTTATGGGGTGCAGCGGAACATGTCTTCATGCTTCATTAAAAAAAAAACGCCTTATTTTTCATATATTTTACCTTTATAGTAAGCCGCTGTCTCCATTGTCATTTGAACGGCCAGTTGACTTCCCGTTTCTATGATACCACTCCCTCAGAAATACGCAATGGGCTCAGATTGGTTAGCTGGCCCAGTGTGTTGTGATTCGTTAACCGCGTACTGCAGGTTACTGCAGGTACTGCACTTCACGCCCATTACCATTATGGGCAATAGTCATGTGCTCCGGTGGAATGTAAATAATGGTGTCAGTATTGCCATATCAATTTGAGACCATTTATTGACAGTTTATAACAAAATATACATTTGACATGTATAACAGTAATGAGTATGTGGGTAAACACTACATAAAAGCTGTAATCAAACAATACTGTACACTGATAACACACAACTGAAGTTCGCTGGTGTGATTACATAGAAGGTTTTTGGTGTTTGTACACGTTTGTCTTAGAAGTATGAAATAGCATTTAGCTAACTGGCTACTAAAGCCAAACAGCGTTGGCCTTTGTTTACGTCCTTGATATAACCAAAAAATAACGACAGAAACTATACATGGAAAATACATTTACTAAATAATAAAACGGGTTGGGGCCCAACAACAGCTGCCTCTGCTTTCAAAGTGGGAATTGCTCCATCATGTTTCAGTAATAGCCTTTGTGTGAATCGGCATTGAACTCGTGTAGATTCTGGAAGCTGTCTTCTGAAAAATGTGCAGCACAGACAGCTACATTAGGATTGTTATTGTCAGGAACAGAATTACAAATACATTTTAACCATTGTTCACGAAGTACAGCATCCGTAGGAAGGACGAACACAGAAGACCTGTTAGCGGGGTGAAAATAACACAGTTTCGACGGCATGGCTACAACTTCCTCTTCTCTAAAGCCGCGCAACATGGCCCCGCCCTCTTTGTTGCATGTTCCCGGGGGCGAAGTTTATGTAAATTTTTAAAGTGGGAATTGCTCCATCATGTTTCAGTAATAGCCTTTGTGTGAATCGGGCATTGAACTCGTGTAGATTCTGGAAGCTGTCTTCTGAAAAATGTGCAGCACAGACAGCTACATTAGGATTGTTATTGTCAGGAACAGAATTACAAATACATTTTAACCATTGTTCACGAAGTACAGCGCATTAAACTGCCAGAATTTTAAAAGACATATCTATATAATATCTCCGTTTGCATAGAACTTTCAGCGCCGTAACTTTGCAGATATTGTTTATGCTTAAACAGCAACATTACACACTAACTAACGTTAAAAAAGTGAGATCGCAATCAACCACTCCTTTAACGTTAAACATCACTTAGAACACATAAGGTGTGTTTCAAATGACGTACCATACATAAAATATGTATTCTACCGTCAAGTGTATGACTTTAATATTATTTCGTCATCCAGCATCTGACAGCACCCTTAAAGATCCCCTTCAATTATGTGTGCGTGTTTTTTTTTGATAAATGCATCATCTGAATATTTGAAGTGCAATTCTTCTTAGAATTTTTAGGGTGAAAACACCACACAAAATGGCACAGAATAGTGCATAAGTACACAAATTATGATGCACCTTTGGGTGTATTGCAACTGCATTGCAAATGCTACTTAAATACTAAATGCTACTTTTAAAAACACAGAAACTATATAGCAATATACTAAATAGTACTAAGAACACATTAGCAACTGCAAAGCAATATGCTAAGTATGACTTAGAACACTTTAACAACTGAAACCACCCAAAACACCTTCGCACCATCATGGCAACAAGTTTTGCACAAGACAAGCACAGAAAGTGTTGTGAAAATCTTCAGAAAATGTAAAAATATAGTTGACTTATATAGGAATGGCCTTTTCTTAGATTTATTTGATTTCAGTGCATTTTGTGATCTAGATCTTTTAGATCAGGGGTAGGCAAGTTCGGGCCTAGAGAGCCACTGTCCTGTAGAGTTTGGCTCCAACCCTGAAAAATATATTATACCCTTACCTGCCTATAGCCTTAGTAATTCTGAAGACATTGATTAGCTCTCATTAAATGTGTCTAGCCAGCTTACCCTGTTAGAAATGTACATGCACCATACTGAGATGAAGAGTCTTATGTGAGAGATCATGTGCTTGTTTTGGCTGTAGTGCATTGTATGGTTTTTATACTGTACTTTATAGAGTCCAAAAATGCAGAGCGATGGACTACACAATAAAATCTGCCTGTAATCATTCACTTCCTGTCCGTGAAAAGGTTGTTTGAGGACAAAACCTGAGAGAGATTAATTCTGTTGTATATCAAACTAATATGAGTCAGTTGTATGCCTCTATATAGTATACAGTGCCAAGTATATTATTGCATGGACTAAAGGAACAAGACAGACAATGTCTCTTCCTGTTTAACACACATTCACAATCATTTTCCGTTGAGCCATAACCCTGCCCAAGGGACTTTGTGTGTGTGTGTGTGTGTGTGGACAGCTACTAACGTTTTGTTGATTATGTGTCAGGTATAATCACAGAATGCATAATGCACAGTTATTCATGCAGGATTCAATTTTAATCCAGCCACACTTTGAAATGACAGGAAATGGCATCATCAGGGCGCAGCTTAAAAGAAAGCCCCCTCTGAAGATGAGTCATGAGAAAAATGGTCATTCTCTCCTCTGGCTCATGAGAAAAAACATAGCAGTTCAAAACAACTGTATGTTCTGAGCCGGAATTTACAGTATCACATATCCAAAAAGAAAAAAACAAACTTCGCTCAACCACTCAAAAATGAAACAAATTCTTGGCAGGCCTCTTTTCTTTATCCAAATGCAAGGGAGGTACTGTAAAACAGGACCATCAGCTTCCATCCTTTCCTGATGAACGGAGGTCAGTTTTCCTGTGTGTTGGAAGAAAATGGATCCATGTGTGCTGTTATGATAAGCATGTCACTGAATAGCATGACGTAAAACGCAGAGGTATAGGCCTATACTGGACACCTATGTGAGACAGTGGATGTCCTGAGAAACACTGGACCTGCCCTACTGAAAGAACTGAATTCCCACCTGCTCATTTCATTGTACAGAAAATATTTTCATTTTAATTATAGCTTAAGTTTTAGTATTTTTTGTAATTTAAAATTTTTTTTTTTTAAAGTATTAATTTATTTTATTTTAGTGATTTTAGTACTTCAGCTTCCAACTTATTTTATTCCTGTTAACTGCCAAGACAACACTTATAATTTTTATTTACATTTTTTTTAAGTTTAATTTTTGTATTTCATATCAAATTTATATATTGTTTTATTTGAGATTAATTTCAATAAATGAAAATTATTTTTTAAGTTTTAGTTGCACTGCATTTGAATTAAGATCTTCTTGTCTCTAACAATTATTTTGCTGCCTTTTGCAACCATCTTGATGCACGTTTAAGTTTTCAAGATATAGAGGGATATGTGTCAGGGATAGACTCTTAATTTTAATTTTTTGTCCCACAGCTGGCTGCATATCTGACGTTTATTTCTCATGAATAAGGCTGCCAATAGAACTTCCAACACTGATCCTCTCCCACACTGAACTAAGATCCAGCTGTGAATTGGATGCCTTGAAGTTTGTGTGACAAAAAAGCAAGATTTTTTTAAAGGCCCTTTGCATCCATCCAGCATTTTTGGCTCCACAGAAAGAAAATTTGCTAAAATATGATTTCAGAGTAGTTTCATAGAGATGCCAACAAAAGGTTCCAGTACGTAGATTAGCTATACTGTTTATTTTGCTAATGTGCCATGGGCACCTATGCCAAATCTTACTAGGTCAAACTACTGTTTCAGTCATGAAATACCGGTAATCACTGAGCTTCAAAACCATGTGCTAAAATAAACCACTTGGAAAATACTTAACTTACACATGTCCAATATTTTGCCAGCACCAGCTTAAAAATGATGGGATGTTGTTAACAAACAGCAGTGCCAAGGGGCCATGCCGTTTTACAAAAGAGAGAGTGTGTGTGGTTTAATGTTTGTACAGACCAACTGGATGGAATAGCAACCACCTGCTCAGAACTTAAAGGCACAGCGCTGCTGTTGGCTAGTAAAATGACTGCTGTGTCTGTGCATGACTCAAGTGTCTAGAAATTTCCTGGGGATTAGTACAGACAAATGTCCTGAGCGACCAAGCATACCATTAGATTACAGTGAATTTTTTCTATCCTTTATCTAACAATTTGTGCACTTAGCTTTCTATGAATCTGACATTAAATAAAATGCTGTTTATTAAAAACACATCTGTTTCGTATGCGTGTTGCGCTGTCATATATACATATACACACACATATATATATATATATATATATATATATATATATGTATGTATGTATTTACCTAAATGTTTACATTCGTAATATTTCTGTTATTCGCTTAGTAACTTACTTCCATCAGTAAAATCGGTTCGGTTCAGTCAAATCTCGGTCAGCTCGTTATTCGCTCAATTCAACATGACAGAGGTTTTTCTCGGTTTAATGAGCCAGCAAATGAAATAAACCATGCTCAAAAGAGACCGTTCCGGTTTAATAACTCGGTCACGGTGAGATTTTTGCTCCCGGTCAGACCGATTCAATAATGACACAATTGTTTGTGAACCAATTCAGCCGATTCATTGAAAAGATCCGACTCAAATGAAGGAACTGGACACAACGCTAAAACCCATATTGCGCTGTAGTCAGGTGATGATGATGTTCATTCAGGCGTGAGGACTCTGAAGCTGCAGCAATGTTTACGAAACATATGAAGCGCGTAAGATCAGGTATTTCAAAAAATATAAAACCAAAAATTGTTCTTATTTCGAACAGACGACTACTCTTTATGTTTATTTCCCCACCAGCGCAAAATAAACGTTAGTTTTAGCGTCTTTGCACGTTACGGATCGACCATGTGAACGCTAGTAACATTTTAAACCGGTAGAAAAAGTTAAACATCTTCATACTTTCTGTACCAGTGCTCTCAGGGAAACAAGTTCCGTTTATCTTTACTTGATTCCCTCTAACTCTAGCACGTTCTATTCTATTTTAATTCTACTTTATCTACATTTATCTTCTTTTTTTATTAAAAAAATATTTATATTTTTCTATTCTATTTGTTCTATTCTATCTACTTGTTTTTCTCTCTCTCTCTGTGTGTGTATAATATATATATACACACACACACACACACACACACACACACACTTTGCTACGTGTACTGCGTTAGGCTAACCGAGACTTGTCATCTGCACTTATATATTGTTGCTCTTTTGTTAGTTTTGACTGCTTTTATTGTCCTCATTTGTAAGTCGCTTTGGATAAAAGCCTCTGCTAAATGACTAAATGTAAATGATTCTATCATTCTGCCTTATTTTATGTGAATAAGGCCTATATATTTGTTTTATTAATGGTATTTAACTCCTGTTGTTCTTGTTTAGTTGGCCTAATTTTGAAAATAATTTTCTGTTAATTGATTTTGTTTTAGATTTAGTCAACACAAATTCTAACTAAACTAATTATTTTTAGTTATGTTTAAGTATAAATCAATGTATGTAGTTATCCATTTTTAGAAGTTAGTCTGTTTAAAGCTTTGAAAGTTGCCTGATTTTTATGCATGTGTTTTTATTTATATTTATTTACAGCGCTTAAGAGGTCATTTGAAGTGGAGGAGGATACATCCACAAACCCATCCCCTCTTTCCCGAAGAACAACCAATCCTTTGCGCTCCTCCACCTCTTCTACAAGCAGCCGTTTCCACGACATGAGATCGCTCAACTCCGAGTCCACCTCCAGGCACACTTCAGATTCCTCCTCCTCCAACCAGCGCTCTCCAAAATCCAGCCTGAGGCGCGTGGAGTTATCGGGGGGCCGCGTCCCAGAGACTGTGTCACGCAGGACAGAGATCTCCATCGACATCTCCTCCAAGCAGGTGGACAGTTCTCCCAGTCCCGGTATTGCCCGCTTCGGCTTAAAGAGACCTGAGGTCTCGCTCCAGAGTAAAGCCACAGATGGGTCTGTTCACAGAAGGGCTGAGGGTAACCACAGCAGACCCCAGGAACCTCCAACACCCCCTAGGAGAGCCGACCCACCAATATCCTCGTCCCGGATCCCTGAGCTGTCCCAGAGGCGAGCAGAGCCTCCCAGCCCTGTTGAGATCTCAGCTCCATTTAGACGGGCTGAGGTGAACATTAACAGACAGCTGGACACACCGTCTCCTGCAAGGGAGTCAGAGAACAGCTTCATCTCAGCAGCCAGCATCACTCCTACCTTCAATGAATACAAAACCCCTCCATCAGTACATGAACCCCCCGTAAGACCTCTAGAGAGTAAGTCACATGTGCTTTTTTCATTGCTAAATTTCTGACTTGCTAGATGCCTACATGATCTGGATCTGATGATGTGCGCTTGGAGTGTCTGCTGTTAAATGTTCAGTAGGGCTTATGAACCTGAGTAAATATGTGACTATTTTTCTAGTTAAATACAGATTTTTTAAAATGACAAATTGTTATCAGCATAGCAATTTGAGCAAAAAAGAGACATTTCAGCATTACTTTCTATAGATCAACAACAAATGTGTTCACATGATTTTGCTCTTTAAATTAGTGCAGAATTTTAACCGTTTGTTAGTAATTTTGCATCATAATTTTCATTTTGACAATTTTCAAAATCATAAAACCTTCTCTTTGTTTCCATGTAGTGGTGTGTGATATTGACACAAATTTTTGGGTGGATTTTGTTGATAACGATAATTAGACAGCATTTCACCAAGTGTGTATTTGTACTGGTATCTTTTTAGACCTGGACAGTACACCCCTATTTTCAGGTTCAAGTTAGATTTTAAATTCCAGATTTTCCATAGTTAGTGAAGACCTTTGAACACCACTTTATATATGGTCATTTCTTTTAAAATCGAGGTTCGCTGAAGCTTTGTGTTTTGAGAAGCAGGGACCCATGAGAACATCATCTTCCCAAGCACACTTCAGGTTGAATAGTGATCAAATCATACAGAATCCAGCATATGGTAATGAGAAAAACAGAACCTCCTCATAGGAGGGAATGTTGGAGCTTTATCATTGAGGGAGGTCAACAGATCTGATGCATTGTTTTAGCACTGGATCAACACTGAGATTATCAGGATTCCTTTTAGGCAGTAATAAAAATATGAAAATGTTCCATATAACCCCATCTACTCTCTCTCCACTCAGGGGTGTCAGGCTGTTTATGTGATAAAAAATTTTGTGTTGCTGTTTTAAGGTTGAATGTAACCCAAGCAATGGCTATTCTTGCGCTCGTACTGAAAAGGCCTATTTTTTGGGACAGTATTGTTTCTGAGTTTAACATTGACTCCGAAACCATATTCCAAAGTCATGACTAAAGACTGTGCATTGAGCCAATCTAGGAGAAGTACAGTGAAGCTTTAAAGCACCAAATAAAGATGGAAATCTTGGATACAGACACAATAGTTTTCCTCAATCTTTTGCGCTCTCTCTCTCTCTCTCTCTCTCTCTCTGTCTCTTATTAGCTTTCTATATTACTCTCAAGATTAAAAGGAAAGTTCACCCAAAAAGAAATGTCATCATTTACTCACCTTCATGTCATTCCAAACTCAAGACTTTTATTCATCTTCGAAACAGTGGCTTCATCCAAGTCCTCTGAAAAGATATGATCAATTTGCATGATGGACAGATTTAATGACTTATTCATATAAACATTTATCAACAATGCACATGCATTGAGCACATAACCTCAAACCTCATTGGTTCGTGAATCAAGCAAGCATGATTGACCCTCTGTTTTTGAAGCATCAATGTTTTGGATGCATAGCCTTTCAATGAAGGAACAGAAATCTCCCGGGTTTAATTAAAAATATCTCCATTTGTGTTTTGAAGACAAATGAAAGTCAAAGGTTTGAGGCGACATGTGGGTGGGTAAATGATGACCGATTTCATTTTTGGGTGAACTGTACCTTCACCCAATTCAAAGATTTGCTATTTCTGGTGCTTATGTTTTCTATTAGTTATCAAGCGCTTCCATTACTAAGCATCTGTTTCTTATTGGTGTTATTGGTCCAAGGTGTCCCCCATCGGATTCCACATTTGCATATGAAAGATAAATAAGTCTCTCTGGCACAATTGTGATGAGTGAGATTGTGAGAACACAGCCTTACAGCCTATAGGGGCTTGTTGGTTTGCGACACATGCGTGCAGCTGGTGGGTGTGTCTCCAGATCTGGAGTTCATAAAATGTGCTGCATAAAAATAGACACCGTTTAAATTTTAGCTTTTACACTGTATACAGGAGACAGTGTGGTAAACAGCGTGGAGAACATGAATGGTTGATGTCATCTGACATGTTTGCCCAGAAATTCTTAATTTAGTGCATTGAAAAGCAAGTGTATGCTTTAGGCATGGGCCGGTATGAGATTTTGACGGTATGATAACCTTAAATTTGAAACCGTGACATTTTCAAATCGGGGTATACCTTGAAACCGGTAATCAGCCCATGCCTACTTCAGACACAACATTTTTCTCTATTTTCTGTTTTTGTGAGTGTTGTTGTCCTTCTTTGGCCTTAAAGGATTTTACTTTTCTTGAGTATATGAAATAAGACTCTAAAAGAGACGAAAAACCTTTTCAGGATGTGATCCAGGAAGCCTGCGGCACATTTGGGTTTAATTAGTGTTCCTGCACAGCCCCAGTGTGAATGTAGTGAGCAGAGCCCTGCTAACACAGCCCAGATAAGGAGACGCAGAGAGAGATAAAGCACTTAGTGCCAGACAGAACAGAGTCTCTGTGAAGTGTCTATAGAAGTGGGAAAAAAAGAGTGAAAAATGAACTGACCTCTGAGTAGGGTTTTTACAGATAATAGAAAAAAATACTCCAGTGTTAATAATTTAAAGAGGTGTGATATGAATTGTAAAACATAATGCATTGATGCATGCGATTCATTAAACAAACAAACAAAAAACATTGAACACAGAATTTTACATTTATAACTTCTATAATTTACCTTCAAATCAAATATAGATGAGATGTTTAGCATTTTTTATTTTTTTTCTTGTCTTTGCTTTTTTTATTTAATTTTTTTTGGAAGAAATGAATACTTGTTTTCAGCAAAGATGCACTATACTAAATAATTTAAAAGAGATAGTAAAGATCCCGATAACTTAAAGATTTCTATTTCATGTAAATAGTTTAATTTCATAAGTTGTCTATGGCTGTGTGTTGCCTTGATTTAGGCCTAGTACCTATATACTAATAACAGAGACTGGTGTCATACCTCTGATATTACAACTGTTAGTCCAGGTCACACTCTTCATGAGTTTGGAAAGAAAGCTTTACTGTTTCTTCTGATACGTGACCTTTAACAGATTATGAAGAGTGCTTACTCACTAGTTTGTGGTTTAAGTCTGTGTTACTCATGAACAATTTGAGCATTTATTGCTTTAATGGTGACTGCTGGATGACTTGGTTGTGGCCTGTAGGGATGAGAGGGAGTTGAGCTTTCACAATGAACCGAACAGAATGACACATTTACCAGGTGACCGTCTGTTTCTGCCATCCTGCTGTATGAATTTGCCCTGTGAATGTTTGTGGGAAAATTCCTTCAGATTCAGATCACCCCAAAAGAAGTTGTGAGGAAAGAGTTTCATCACAAAAGCTTTTTGTCATTGAAAGTTTCATTGTTAACCATTTTGATTGTACAATGTGTGTACAATGATTAATTTTCCAAAAAATGTTTCCATCTTAAAGTGGATCATCTTTCTTAAAGGGGTCATGACATGTTTTTTTTTTTTTAAATGTTCCCTGAGGTGTAATTATAATATTACTAAAGTTTTTTTGGATGGAAAAACATTCAAAATTGAGTGATTTATGACCTTTTTCCACCCTGTTTCTCATCCTCTGGCTGAAAGTCAGTCGGTTTTGGGGTGTTTTCGACTGAAACAGTCGGTTTTGGTGTGTTTTCCCTTTAAAGCCCCATTCACACCAAGAACGATAACTATAAAGATAACGATATTAGCGTCCACACCAGCGAACGATATCGTCTGTTTATTCTAAGCGCACATGCGTCTGCCGCTTTAAATTCTTGAGCTCGTTACAGCAGGATGGATTCTGATTGGCTGTCAAGCGTTTTATCGTTCATCAGCTGGAAAAAAATAGTTTTGAAAGTGATCACAACGATATCGTTCCTCTGTATCGTTATCGTTATAGTTGTGGTGTGAACTATGCTATCCTTTAATATTGAGAACGATTTTTAGAACTATATATTTATCGTTATCTTTATAGGAAAAAAATAGTTTTGAAAGTGATCACAACGATATCGTTCCTCTGTATCGTTATCGTTATAGTTGTGGTGTGAACTATGCAATTCTTTAATATTGAGAACGATTTTTAGAACTATATCTTTATCGTTATCTTTATAGTTATCGTGCTTGGTGTGAACGGGCCTTAAGAGGTCAGTGTAACCGCCCACTTTTATGATTCGCTAACATCCACCCTCATTACCACCATTACTGCTTTAAAAATAGTTTTTACATGAAATACGTTACTTACAGTTTGCGGCGTCGTTGTTGGGTCCAGAACAGTTGGCATGGCCTGAACTTTGAGCAAAAGTATTTTGCCAAAGCCAGCATCATACTGTGATTTGTTCTCAAAACCGTCAACGGTGAAATGTACTGAACACAAGCGTAAATTAGCACTGAGGAGACTGAGACGTTCACTAAAAATAAACTGAATCTAGTGCTGGGTGGTACACCGGTTCATACCGACTACTGGTGTTTATTTTTGTTATGATATGAATTTTTAAAATACCGCAATACCGGTGTACGACACTGTTTGAAAGGGGTCCCTTTTCAGTGTTGCATTGGTAAGGGAACAGCTGTATGTGTTACTAAGCGTGAAAGTTCCGAAACTGAAGCTGTAGAACTAATAGAACGTGATGACACAGAAGAACTCATCCACAATATCCACACTGACCGCCACAAATATCCACCGCCCCCTGCCATCAGCTCCCGCGTCTCACACACACACGAGCACAACTTTAGCACTAGATTTAGCAACTTTCAGACCCTTTTAGCGGCTTTTTTCCATAGAATATTCATACTGACAAACCTAGCGACTTTTTTGGATAAACCTTAGCTATAGTTCAGTTGGAAGATTTCGCCAGTGCTGTCCCGTGAACGCGAGGTCTGACTTTCCCGGAGAAGTGTCACCTCTCTCGGCGTCTGTTCTGTGCAGTGAGCGGCAAACGACTGTGCCTAGGTGATGTCACCTTGTCCCTCTGATCCAAAACAAACCGTTTTCTGAGGATTATTAAAGAAATGCTTTTTTTATTGATGATGAGGACATTTTATGAAACTTTCAGGATGTATTAAGTATACAAAGACCTCTTCTATGCCAAAAGATCAAGGGAAATTTGGTTTCTCATGTCATGACCCCTTTAAAAATGTCTAATAGAAACAGTTTGATTTGTGGCGAATATTCTGCCATGGGAATAGTGCACTGTGAGGTCAGTTATTCTATAACTTAAAGTGAGGTTATTGGACGTATCATTTTTCTCTTTTTTTTATTTTTTTATAGTATGTGTTTTTCAGAGAGTTTTCATGTATTAGTCAGAGATAGCATGCCTTTTTCACTAAGAATTTGGTTGGAAGACCTTCAGTGACCTGAAGTCATTGTGCGTGTATGTTCTCTTCTCCCTCAACCCTGAGGCTAATGGAAAGTTAAATCCCTGCAGGGACCGACTCTTGTCATGCCAATTTTCTCTTAAATGAGGTGTGACCTCTGATTAGACCACAGCCAGCCAGCCAGACAGACCTCTTGAATTAGTTCTGCTGATACAGGACCATCAGCAAGCATTTGGAAATTGGATTTGCATATTGTGAGAGATGTTGCGGCATTAAGAATGATTGTTTATGGTGTAGATTTAGGCTGTCTGGAACTTACACTTTTATTACCAGGAGAATCACTGAGCATTTTAATGTCTATTATTTTCTTATGTGTGGGTTTCTGTAACTATCTGCATTGTTTAAGACTGTGGATTTTGACTGAAAAAAAATTTAAACACTTTTTTTCACACTCTCAGTAGTAGTCAATTGAACACATTTTTTGACGTTTTTCTAAAATGTCATTAACTTTTCAACCAAATTACGTAAGGAATTTATGTAATTGTGTATGTGGTGGAAATGGCATTTTAAAAAAGCAAAAAAACATTTTTGTTAGCTAAATAATAAAATTAATTCAACATACTTTTTGGATAATGTGACAAAATTACAACTATATTGAAAATGATGCAAATGCAAAAATAGGCAAAAAATACTAATATTAACATTGATTTTTGTTCGAAAAAATTATTGTATGATTAAGATTATATATCTATCATATTTTGTCTCAAACATGGTCTTCATTGAGAGTGTTGTCTACTTGGCAAACAAGACATTTGTTAGTTTTAACAAAAATAAACATTTTGGACATAAACGTGCCTGTAGTTGAAGAAACACCCATATTTCCTGGAGGAAACATTACAGAAAAGCTCTTTTGCTTTGTTGGATTTATCAGGAAGTGATCTAAAGTGGAGTTCATATTCTTACACAAACACACACTCATGCACACATTCACACAAGCTTCCTTCCTTGAGCTATCAGCTGTGGCTGGTTGACCTTGCTCTATTTCCTTTGGACTCAGCATGGTAAACAGTGCAGAACTGCTCCTGGCATTTGCAGGAGCCTTTTAAGTTTGCTCACGGGCGTGTTGAAACTATGACGATTGTTTCCAAGGAGCTGGGGACAGGAAGAGAGAAGGTGTCACATTTAGGCCATCACTGTCATGCTGCTCTTTAGTGCTGAGGTTGAGATGAAATTGAAAAAGAGTTACTTTAATGATTCAGACATTGTTCAGACACATTTACCTCCTTTTTTGTTTTTTGTTTTACATAAGAGTGACCTCCACCCTGACTTCAGGAAGTAGTTTGGGCATATCCTTGTGTTTTATAAGACCAAAGTCTTTTAAATAGCATGCTAATAGTGTGAAGGGTTTTAAAAATATTAACTATTAAAGGGATAGTTCACCTAAAAATGAGTATTCTGTCATCATTTACTCATCCGCATGTCAATCCAAACCTGTGTGACTTTCAATTGATCCTAAATGACATTTATTTATTTTGTTTGTTTTTTTGTCTTGTACAGAAACTTGTTTACTTATGGGAAGTACATACCACACAAATGATAATGAAGTATGTACTTCTAAGCCAGTACACGACTATCGGGAAATATAGTACTGTAAATTTGTGTCTTGATGCCGCATCAAAGAACCATCACATGTCAATCCAAACCTGTGTGACTTTCAATTTATCCTAAATGACATTTATTTATTTTGTTTGTTTTTTTTTGTCTTGTACAGAAACTTGTTTACTTATGGGAAGTACATACCACACAAATGATAATGAAGTATGTACTTCTAAGCCAGTACACGACTATCGGGAAATATAGTACTGTAAATTTGTGTCTTGATGCCGCATCAAAGAACCATCACAAGCCAAATCTCTTGCATAGCTATGAGGGTTGTGGACAATATTAACCCTGAAAATTTTGACAGACTATTTTCTGTGCGCTGTGATTTAGGACACACAAACCCTGAATCCTTGGACAGGTATAAATGAGATTCAAAATTGACGTAATCGAGCCTGTTTTTTCTATAGCGACAGAATAGCAAAAATAACAACCTAGGATTATTGGAAATGTGTGCCTTTTCCTACTCCAAAAACTTACCAGTTTCCAGCTGAAATAAACTAGAGGCAGCAAAACGTCGACAACTTTTATTTATTTTCTTCCTTTTCACACATACGATTACATGAGCAGATTATCAATCAATAAAGGCTTATTTTGCATGGTTCGTTGCACGGTACTAAGTTATAACCTCAAAATACTTTTACTATAGTGCATGATTTGTAAACTGATACATTTTGACATTTGCATCGGATAACATTATGTACAGTTTGTCTGAGACGTGCATTAATTTGAACGATGAGTTTTTATGCGGGTGGCTTTGATGCAATGCAGGAGATGCAGACTCAAATCTCAAAATGCTTTTATGATGCACAATTAATTTAAATACAGTCAGTTATGTCTTGGGATGGATCAGATGAATTAAGAAACTTTAATTAAGGCTGTCACGTATATCCGCTTCAAATATAAATTAATTGCTAATTACAATACTCTTCTTGACATTGAAAAATGCAAAACCTGTACTAGGCATGGGCCGATTACCGGTATCAAGGTATACCGCGATTTGAAAATGTCACGGTTTCAAAATCGCTAATATATATTTCGTTATACCGTTCCTGCGGTATGCGCTGTTTTTTATGTCTCCTCAAAGACTGAAAGTGTAGGAATCCCTCAGGTTGAGTGCAGTGTAGAGAGTAACACGCCCCTCCCCCTCCTGTTGGTGCGAGCGAGCGGTCAGTCACGTGTGTGTATGACGGCCGAAGGAGCTTCCTCTGGAACTTACGCGATCGGCAACCGGCCGTTTTTTAAACCGTGATATTTTTGCTTAAGGTTATCATACCGTCACAATCTCATACCGGCCCATGCCTAGCCTGTACAAATTCTAGAAATGCTGAAGAATAATTTGGAATCGCTTAAAAAAAAAAAAAAAAACGGTTACACATTGTATTCATGTATTAGAACATGTATGTAATTTTGCTCTCTATAGGATGTTTCCTTGATCTTAATTATATGATGTAATTACATTGCTGTCTTGCCACCAGCCAATCACTGCATTGCTGATCATGGTTTCGAGTATCAATATATCTGCCCTTTCCAATGAACATGACAACACAGGGTAATCTCAGATAACATAATCCAGATATTTTAATCAAAACCGCTAACTTGTTTGAAGAACCAAATTATCCAGTGATCAGTTATCACGATTAAAAGATCTGGCATCTTTCAATCTATCTCAGATGTATTAAGTGAGGTATGAAGAATGGACCCCAGGTATAAAGTAGGGCTGCTCGATATATCGAAATATCGCACATGTAAATATCGCGATATGCATATCGCAACGTCGTGCGATATCTGAATCATTTTAATAATAGGCTACTTAAATCAAAACGCAATCTCATACCGGCCCATGCCTAGCCTGTACAAATTCTAGAAATGCTGAAGAATAATTTGGAATCGCTTAAAAAAAAAAAAAAAAACGGTTACACATTGTATTCATGTATTAGAACATGTATGTAATTTTGCTCTCTATAGGATGTTTCCTTGATCTTAATTATATGATGTAATTACATTGCTGTCTTGCCACCAGCCAATCACTGCATTGCTGATCATGGTTTCGAGTATCAATATATCTGCCCTTTCCAATGAACATGACAACACAGGGTAATCTCAGATAACATAATCCAGATATTTTAATCAAAACCGCTAACTTGTTTGAAGAACCAAATTATCCAGTGATCAGTTATCACGATTAAAAGATCTGGCATCTTTCAATCTATCTCAGATGTATTAAGTGAGGTATGAAGAATGGACCCCAGGTATAAAGTAGGGCACAGACACATATACACAGAAATTATGTCAATAGTACCGGTCTCGACGATCATTCCTCGTATACGCAGTCAGTTATGTTTTAAATGAATGTAAACAGCTGAGAAAGAAATCGGATGTGTTTCATTATACCACTGGATCTTAAAGGGACAGCAGCCTATACATACGTGCTGCTGAATATGTCACTAATGTTAATCAAACAACAAAACACAGCTATTAATCTAAATTTAATTCATATAGTGAACACTATGTAGTGTTATTTTACACTTAATTATTACATTTCTGTACCTGAATACTACTGTTTATTTTACTGACAGTTCACTTGCCTTTAATCATGTTTGAACTTTCTTAGGCTACACAGCGTCTCTTCAGTTCTGCCGCACAAGTGCAAAGCGCGCACACACACAGAGATGTGTTTCAGACAACGCGCGAACACCGAGTTGATTTGTCTTTCACATCTCCTCCTTATGTTTGAACAGACACATATACACAGAAATTATGTCAATAGTACCGGTCTCGACGATCATTCCTCGTATACGCAGTCAGTTATGTTTTAAATGAATGTAAACAGCTGAGAAAGAAATCGGATGTGTTTCATTATACCACTGGATCTTAAAGGGACAGCAGCCTATAAATACGTGCTGCTGAATATGTCACTAATGTTAATC
>NW_015625580.1:435794-453707 GCF_001515625.1 Sinocyclocheilus rhinocerous
AGTAATTACACAATTTCAAGCATTTTATCTGCGTTATATGTTCTGCTAAAAAAAATTTCTTATCGGCGGCATATTCGCCGATACCGATATATCGCGACAGGCTCATATCGGCAAAACGATATATCGGTCGGGCTCTAGTGATAACACTCGTTGCCTTCTCTAGTGTAGCTCAACCAGGTCTCGTCCCATTCGTCGATATTTGTGATATCACAAATCCCGGAAAATATTCGTTGTAGTCCAAACGAGTCGTTCGTTGTAGTTTTTGAAAAGTGATTTCTGTTAAATAAAATATCTCCTTTTGAAGTGGACTTTGAACTTTGTAACTTTGCAGATCTTTTTTATGATCAAACGGCAACATTACAGACTAACTAAAGTTGTAAAAGTGAAAAAACATAATAGGATTACATTTTCAGATTTGTGACATTACTTTTTATGTAATGCTAAAACACTGCTGGTCACTTTCCAAGAAAGAATGTGAAACAAATTGGTTATATAATTTTCATTTTTAAATATTTTAAAATATAATTTAAATTGATTTTATACACTTTAAGCAATATTGTATCGCATATCAAATATCGCATTATTTAACAAGGCATCGCATATCGCATTTTTCTTCAATATCGCACAGCCCTAGCATATAGCATTGTATGTGTCACAATAAAAGAGCTCAAAGCATCGTAGTATCATACTAAAGCTCCACTGTTGCTTCAGCAAATGTGTTTGCTCATGTTTGCATTTGTTATTGCTAAGTTTATTGTAGGCGGTACATTATTTTCGAACGTGTCGAACGTGATTTATTTCCCTACTGCTTTGATTCGTACAACAACCAATGTAATCTTTGCCAGATTCACGCGATTCACGCCCAGATGAACTGAACAGGATTTGAGCGCTACTTTTCATTTCACTTTTTGTCACAAAGTGCCGCACAAGAAGCAATGTAACATAATTTTGCGGAAATGCCACCACAGACATGTTTGTCCATTGATCCTGACATTTTTCAGTTTCAAGCAGGTATTCTGAACTTCCTTGCATCTGCCATTGGTTGCCAAACAGATTGTCCTTCCCCAAACTCACACCAGTATGGTCTGGATTCTGCAATGGTCTGCATCTGGAGACTGGATGGTCTGCAATGTTTTGATAGCATCACAGTGTTTACTTTTTGAGCGATTCAACCTACGAATAGTTTAGTTAAAGCTGTCTCTGCGTATAACACTGAGATAGAAAGTACTTTTACATGCATCACCTTTATTGTCAGAAAATTTGTTTATTACAGACCATCATTCGCTTCTTCATTAAGTGCACTGGATGACATGCATCTTTTTTAGAGGGGTTGAAGGAGCGAGTTCCTGAGAGGAGTGGAATGCTAGGAGTGCTCTTAATTTTACTGTGTTTGGCACACATATTCTCCTCAGAGACCCCTGCAAATGTCAGCGATGGGATGATCTAGAACTTTCCAGCCTTTTTTTGTCGTTTTTTTTTTTCTTGTGTGAGAAGTTACCGAGGAGACTAAGAAACAAAAGAGAGCAAGAAAGGGTGATCTGGAGTTTAGCGCTGCTCATTGATGCAGCGGTTAATGTCATGGTTTGCCAAGCGATCACAGTATCTTACCACATGTGTGCTTTCAGGTCTCTGTGCGTCACATTTTCAGCTGCTTCTCTTCTGCTGTTTGGCCAGAGACAAGTAGATTGAAAATGAAAAGTTACTTCTCATATGTTTGGATTCTTGAAACATTTGTTTCGAGGCTTCACCACATCAGCAAACTTTTCCACTAGTGACACACGCTCACACACACACACACACACACACACACACACACAGTGTTGGATGTCTGAGTTGGCTTTGCTCAGTATTTATTACTCAGTCCAAAACTATTCCTGTGAATAGTCCCCACTTGTGATACCTTTTTGCATGTCTCTGAAAAGGTGCTGGGAATATTTTCCAGCTACAGTACATGTCTGGAATCAAATTAATTTAGAACACCTTTAGGCTTAGACTGGATCCAGATATTAAAGAATAAGTGCAGGAAAGAACTACTTGCCTGTGAGAGAAAGTCATAAATGCAGGATGTGGTTTTGATGGCTTTTGTGTGTGGTTACATTTCCGCTCAGAAGTCATTTCAGGTTGAATTCTTATTAGAGTTGACTCAGTTGAGCTATGTTATCAAAGGACCTCTCGTTTGCTTTCTCTTTTTTTTTCTTTGTCTCTGCAGCTACTTTGAGAGCGTTTGCATGTGAGAGAGCAGTAAGCTTACTTTCTTTTTTTTTACTGACTGTTCACTTGCCTTTAATCATGTTTGAACTTTCTCAGACTATAGTTTTTGCTGTGGTATATGAAGTACTTAAAGTGTATGGAAAGCAAAGTCACAATGATATCAAATTAGTGTCATTCATTTTTTTGTTTGTATGTTCACATTGATGTTAAATTACATTTTCTGATTTGTGACATTACTTTTTATGTAATGCTAAAACACTGCTGGTCACTTTCCAAGAAAGAATGTGAAACAAATTGGTTATATAATTTTCATTTTTAAATATTTTAAAATATAATTTAAATTGATTTTATACACTTTAAGCAATATTGTATCGCATATCAAATATCGCATTATTTAACAAGGCATCGCATATCGCATTTTTCTTCAATATCGCACAGCCCTAGCATATAGCATTGTATGTGTCACAATAAAAGAGCTCAAAGCATCGTAGTATCATACTAAAGCTCCACTGTTGCTTCAGCAAATGTGTTTGCTCATGTTTGCATTTGTTATTGCTAAGTTTATTGTAGGCGGTACATTATTTTCGAACGTGAACAGAACATTTTATTTCCCTACTGCTTTGATTCGTACAACAACCAATGTAATCTTTGCCAGATTCACGCCCATCTGTTTCAGATGAACTGAACAGGATTTGAGCGCTACTTTTCATTTCACTTTTTGTCACAAAGTGCCGCACAAGAAGCAATGTAACATAATTTTGCGGAAATGCCACCACAGACATGTTTGTCCATTGATCCTGACATTTTTCAGTTTCAAGCAGGTATTCTGAACTTCCTTGCATCTGCCATTGGTCGCCAAACAGATTGTCCTTCCCCAAACTCACACCAGTATGGTCTGGATTCTGCAATGGTCTGCATCTGGAGACTGGATGGTCTGCAATGTTTTGATAGCATCACAGTGTTTACTTTTTGAGCGATTCAACCTACGAATAGTTTAGTTAAAGCTGTCTCTGCGTATAACACTGAGATAGAAAGTACTTTTACATGCATCACCTTTATTGTCAGAAAATTTGTTTATTACAGACCATCATTCGCTTCTTCATTAAGTGCACTGGATGACATGCATCTTTTTTAGAGGGGTTGAAGGAGCGAGTTCCTGAGAGGAGTGGAATGCTAGGAGTGCTCTTAATTTTACTGTGTTTGGCACACATATTCTCCTCAGAGACCCCTGCAAATGTCAGCGATGGGATGATCTAGAACTTTCCAGCCTTTTTTTGTCGTTTTTTTTTTTCTTGTGTGAGAAGTTACCGAGGAGACTAAGAAACAAAAGAGAGCAAGAAAGGGTGATCTGGAGTTTAGCGCTGCTCATTGATGCAGCGGTTAATGTCATGGTTTGCCAAGCGATCACAGTATCTGACCACATGTGTGCTTTCAGGTCTCTGTGCGTCACATTTTCAGCTGCTTCTCTTCTGCTGTTTGGCCAGAGACAAGTAGATTGAAAATGAAAAGTTACTTCTCATATGTTTGGATTCTTGAAACATTTGTTTCGAGGCTTCACCACATCAGCAAACTTTTCCACTAGTGACACACGCTCACACACACACACACACACACACACACACACACAGTGTTGGATGTCTGAGTTGGCTTTGCTCAGTATTTATTACTCAGTCCAAAACTATTCCTGTGAATAGTCCCCACTTGTGATACCTTTTTGCATGTCTCTGAAAAGGTGCTGGGAATATTTTCCAGCTACAGTACATGTCTGGAATCAAATTAATTTAGAACACCTTTAGGCTTAGACTGGATCCAGATATTAAAGAATAAGTGCAGGAAAGAACTACTTGCCTGTGAGAGAAAGTCATAAATGCAGGATGTGGTTTTGATGGCTTTTGTGTGTGGTTACATTTCCGCTCAGAAGTCATTTCAGGTTGAATTCTTATTAGAGTTGACTCAGTTGAGCTATGTTATCAAAGGACCTCTCGTTTGCTTTCTCTTTTTTTTTCTTTGTCTCTGCAGCTACTTTGAGGGCCAGTAGGAGTCACTGTTCTACATGAGTCTTACCTTTTTCCATCAGGTGAAGATATTAGGCTATAATACAGTCATGAGAGTTCGACAAACCTGTTTTTGATATCAGAGCCCTGTAATATATGATTCACTGTGGTATATGTCCACACTGAACTACTTAAATGCAGGTAGCTTTTTCATTTCACTTCTATTACAACATTAATGTATGTTATGATGCTGTGCAATCATTCAGCCTCATTCTTTTTCATTTAAACATGTCTGCTTGTGTTGTAGAGGCTAACCTGCTCTAGAGCTGGTTTTATTTTGGGTTAGAGATCAGCTGTGAGCAAAGTGACATATATTTGATGCAATAAAGCCACTCCCCTTGTATCGCTCGCTCCAAATTAAAGCAGTTTACAGTGAAATAATTTTATAGACAAAATTGCCCGTCTTTAGCCTCTAATTATTAATTATAATTATATATTCATATAATATATTTAAAGAATTATTTTATGAACTGGCAACTAATATTAAACTTGGAATTTAAATTAATTTAAATATATACGTATAAGTATATAATAATATATAAAGCCTTTAACATATAAAGATTTTAAAATGACTAAACTTATGTTTTCTTTTGAGCTCTTAGTGAAACTATATAAATGATTAAATTGTTTATTCATTTGCATAGTCATATATTTTCTTTCAGCTGCCTTCTCAAATGTTTGCTGCAGCAGCAGTTTATTCCTGCATTGTAAATACATTTAAATTCATTGTATTTTTAGTAAGGACATCTCTTAATCTTCAGCAGAAATGTGTATTGTGCCAACTCTCGCGAGAAGTGAATCAACCGATGCTCTCCATGTCTCATGTCGTGTAATTGGCTGCTTGCTGCACGTGTCACTCTTTCAGGTGCACGCACTCCGGAGTTTATCACATACTCTGGATCAACCCCGAGTTGACAGAGAATGTTTATATAGAGCTTTGTGAGCCCGCTGAACTAGATCTAAACCAGGTCGGATTTGTTTGGTTTTGTCAACTCTAAACCTACAGTACTCTGAAACTTAGAGTTGGTACAGCTTCATGCAACAGGCCACCGAGCAGTGGTTCTCAGTGTTTTTGACTCAGTGTTTTTGTGCCCATTGTTCACCAGAATAATCGAAGAACCAGTGACACTTTATAATGATTAAAGATAAGGAAATGCATTTTTTATTAATTTTTTTACTCGCATGTTCTACCTGATAAATAATTTTAGAGCTTGACATGACGAATGTATATTCATTATAAAAATGCCAATGGATTTGTAAGATTGAAATCATTTACATTACTTTTTCTTGGTCTAGAAATGACACTTTTGCATCACATCTTATATATCCAGGTTTTTCAAGCCTGTTGGAACTCTGGTTCTTTAAAGAAAAATATAGTTGCTGAGAGAGTCAATTATTATAAGACATACCTTGATTTTAATACTTGTTTTGTCTTATTTTGAATAATTTTAAGTAATCTTGAGGCCCCTTTGGAAGTTTGCTTAAGCCCCCTAGTGGCCCCAGCCCCCTGGTTGAGTGACCTCACGATACAATAAACAATACATTTATCTTTGTTCAGCCCTGAAAATGTTTCCAGAAGTCTGTTTCATGTTGGTTTAAGGGAAATAAGAATAGGTGCATTTTGGTCCAGAGTAGGGCTGCACGATTAATCGAAATTAAATTGCAATCACGATTAGGCAAAAGCTGCGAAATCTCCATCCGAAGGCCAGAGGGCGCTCTCGCGCGGAAACTCCAAATATGCCCTGCAAAAGAAATCCAGGAAATCCCTATAGATGTAGCTGAATAAACAGAAGGTTTAACTGCTTTCATTAATTCAACGTGACTAATAAACACACGACTACGACAATATATGGTTTATCTGAGTTCATCTTATTATAATTTTTATTATAATAAAGTATATAATAATGCAATGCTAATCGACATAGCCTTTATCACTGCTTAGAATACTATGAAATATGTTGCGTGCCTTATTCTGTGTAAGAAGCCACATCATCTCACTGAAGGATTTACTTCACAACACTCGACTGACGTTATGAAGTGAGTTTGGAGTAAAAACATTTGATTAAATGTGGTATTTTCACATGTTTTCAGATGGAGCAGCATCTACTACACAGAGCTGTAGTTCACGGACAAGCTACGCAAACAGCTTTCATAATCGCAGAACGATATCTTCGATTTCATAATCGTGTGATTATATCATCTGCGAATATGAACGCGATTTTGCGTAGCTTGTCAGTGAACTACGGCTCTGTGTAGTAAATGCTGCTCTGTCTGAAAGCACATGATGGAGATTTACTACTGATTACAGAACCGGCTTTACTGACAAGATACATATGACAATCGCATTCGATTAATCGTGCAGCCCTAAATGGAAGTCATTTGGGACCAGCAACTGAAGGTGAACTCTCCATTTTATTTTAGCTTTATTTTAAATGAACGAAAACCTAATGAAAATTGCTGTGGAAACAAAACAAAAACAAGTTTTGAGTTACAAATAATTAATTACTTTGCACAAAGAATAAGTCACTAGCATTAGTAGAATGTAATGAGCAATAATAGTAGTAATGTAATTGAAATATCTTAGCAAAAACACTACCATCTACTCTCTGCCATCTTGCAGACACCCCTTGAACATCACAACTCAACTCAAGTATCATTGAGAATTCCCACTGGTAAATATATGGTTTTGCTTTGGTCATGCATGTAACCTGTAATTATGATATTTCTGACTCTACTTAAAAGAAAACTAAGGGAAACATGTACTCTTCAGTGTCTATGGTTGTTACAGTCCTTGATGTCACACACAAACTAGATCGTCTGGTTGTTGAGTGGATTTGAATGTAGCTGGGTTGAGTGTGTTTATACTGTCAGACAGAACTTGGGGTGAGTGTTTAGTGATTAATGTCTCTTCTGAGATGGTGGTGGGTGAGGAAGATGATTGTCTGCAGTGTGTGTATCTGTGTGTGTTTGTGTTTGTACAGTTGAAGGGAAAATATTAGCACGTCTCATTAATGGCAGTCTTTTTCATTTCCTGATTCCTAACCATAAAAACATCTAATCATATACCTAAACACCTGATCTTATTAAATGATCTGATTTTTCTGCCTCAGTGACTTGTGCATGACATCCACAGAGAGTTTGGAAGTGTCTGACGTACCATCTAATTTCCTGCTGCTCTGAAAAACTGAGCTTGACTCTTCTTATGCAAATGAGTTTGTGTGACATCAATAAATGAGAATGAAAAGTGGCTGTAAAATGCATGGTTAAAAATGAAGCGTATTCCCATTATTACGTTTTTAAGATTTATTTTTTTAATTACTTATTTTGAGAAAATTGTATAAATTTTCATTTCGGTATCTGTCATTTATCGCTTATTGGCCATTACATGAATATGATTGTCACCTTATTGGTATCGGCCAGAATTTATATAAATATATATATAAAAAAAAACTAATATAGCATCTTAATATGAAGGAAATTTCCATATGGTTTATTCACAGGTACTGTATTTTACCTGTATTTTGGTTTAGGGTGGAAGGAAATGTCCGTAACCTTAATGGAAAAAGTAGGTCATTTTCATGCCAGGACATTATCTGTTTTTCTGTGGATTTTGTTCTTACAGCACACTTTTCAGACATAACATGAAAATAATTATCAGTTTATCAATAGTGGTTCAATGGATCACAAAACATGTGTTATCTATATAATGATGAAACAATTCCCTGTAGAGATGATAGTTATCAAACATATTGAAAAACTGTGTGAGAACAGCTATGTCTCAAGCCTTCAGTTTCCTCAGACACACAATCAGAGGACATATAATCACCAAGTTCCTCTCTTTCTCTCTGAACTGTTAGATATACAGTGATCTCGGGTCTTTCACAAGGGTTCATTAATAATGTTCTTTTTTGTATGCATTCAATAGCCGTCTACATACATTACTCAGAAAAGGCAAATGGACTAGGGCGTTGTGAGAATGTGGGTCAGATATTTGATCAGTGGTAGTGTCTGGTCCTCTATTCTTCTCACGGATCTTCAGGGAGTCATCATCAGATAGAGTTGTACCTGTCTGTTGTCCTCACTAGATCATATGAGAATGTCTGCATCTCAAACAAACAGGTTCATTCAGATGTGACTTAAATCAAATGCTGACAGAGATATTTACAGTTGTTTACTTTAACAGTTCTGGATATGGTGTATTTTTCGTTTTGACAGGTCAATCAGTACAGTACAGTATACTATAATACTACAGTATAACATGCACTGATGTGCATATATAAAATCATTTTTTCATTTGAACTTGGAATAATAGTCAAATATTTGTATCCAAAGCATATTACATTACACTTATTATAGGAACAGTCCCCTTAGAGGAACTTGGGGTTAAGTGTCTTACTCAAGGCCACAATATAGTTCAATACAACTATAGCCGACTCCATGACCGATTGAAATATTTCCCATTCATCATGTCAGTTCTAAATGGCAGCTGTGAATAATGACCAGACTCCAGACATTTCTCAAATCCTGACCCCACCCCCAAGTCACTCCTCAACCTTAGGGCAGAGTGTGCACACACGTACACGTACACACATACACACACACACACACACACACAGACTGACGTTATGAAGTGAGTTTGGAGTAAAAACATTTGATTAAATGTGGTATTTTCACATGTTTTCAGATGGAGCAGCATCTACTACACAGAGCTGTAGTTCACGGACAAGCTACGCAAACAGCTTTCATAATCGCAGAACGATATCTTCGATTTCATAATCGTGTGATTATATCATCTGCGAATATGAACGCGATTTTGCGTAGCTTGTCAGTGAACTACGGCTCTGCGTAGTAAAGGCTGCGCTGTCTGAAAGCACATGATGGAGATTTACTACTGATTACAGAACCGGCTTTACTGACAAGATACATATGACAATCGCATTCGATTAATCGTGCAGCCCTAGTACAGAGGGAATAACCTGTGATCTGTTTGGCCTGTGGTCTTTGTAAGTCACAAAATTCATGGAGTAACCACTGTGTTGTGGTAGTAGAAATTTTTATTTTGACAATTCCTTATATAATAAGGAATAACTGGATAACTCCCTCCACGTGTGTATTCCTCAGGACTAGGGATGGGTACCGAAACCCGGTATTTAATCGGTCCGGGGCTAAATTATGAAAGACCGGAGTATCGATAAGCTCTGACGTTAACGGTTCTGCTATCGGTACTGGAGAAATTAATAAAACACACATACATTTATTATTGCTATATATACATTATCTTGCAAATCATATATATATATATATATATATATAAAACAAAAAGTACCGATAAGAATTCCGTTAAAGTACCGAATCGATAAGCAGTATCGGTAAGAGTAGTAACACCGTTAAAACCTTAACGATACCCATCCCTACTCAGGACCATGACACACACACCGCCCCACGAGGCACCTGTGTATTACATAATGAAAGAGTTTTTGTTTTAGATTTGAATTTAGGTTTAAAGTATTTATTTAAAGCTTTCTATAGATATATTTATCATGTCTTTGAGGCAAGTATTCACTGAGTTTGGGTTCATTTTTGTGAAGCTTTCCTGTTCGGGGAGACCGAGACGGCAGAAAGCACATCCTTTTGGTTTTCTGTTTGTTTTCTTTGTTTTACAAAAGCACAATGTTTTGTTGATATTGTGAGTGCACACAAATAAAAGTAGACCCTTTACAGTTCCGAATGATGTATTACTCTTATCTTTATAAGCAAAAATGACAGCGTATTTTAAGTTGTTTCCATTGTTATTGAGAGAAAAAAATGCAAGTGATCGCGCGGGCGCCTCCATTTCCTGCAAAGTGTGCTTTATCTTCCACTCTTCACACAAAGACTTGAATATGCACCTAACAGTGCACATTTATCTAGGTTAAATGTTTAAACTAACATTGTGATATGATTGCAGTGTTTTACATCTATGGGTTTTATTGTAGGCAAGTCAAGTGTTGATTTGAAAAGGCTAAATGGATCAAACGTGATGAACTCACCGTCTGCCGCTGGCCGCTTGGTCGTCAATTTAAAAAAACTAAAACTTGAATTTAACAAACAAAAAAAATTTCCAAACATTTTTTCTAAATTAACTTAATGAAATGAAAAGAAATATAATCATTTTGCCATTTAAAAACAAAACTGAACTATAATAATTTTGCCATTTAAAAACAAAACTGAACTATTTAATGGCTGCAACAGCAGCTGTGTAATGGGGAAGAGAGAGAGAGAAAAAAAGACACGGGCTCCAGTCGGACTCGGGCCGAGAAATCTGATAAGCTGTCGGACAAGGGCCAGGCTAGGCCCTAAGCGTCTCGAGCCAGGGCCAGGCTATAGGGCCTAGATTTGAGGTCAGTGCAGGGCTCTAGTTTTGATGCATGTTGGATCTCTGCGTATGTGTGGATGTTTTCTCTTTGGTCAGCATGTTGTATATTGACTCTTTGATTTGAAGCTTCACTTTCTTTCTTTTTTCTCCCACAGAAAGTGTTGATCCTGAAGTCACTTAGTCAGAAGTTTTGGCCTTGACTTAGATCAGTGTTTTTAAACTGGTTTTGCTTCAGGACCTAGATTTTACATTGGGAATTAAGTGATGACCCAACACAGTAACAAAATTATTAATCATGAATGTTTTTTTAATTTAATTTTATTGTTTTAATTTATTTCATTTCATTTTATGTTCATAACCCTTACAGAACCGACCTGCCATTTTTGGTCACAACATACCACTGGCCTAAAATAGATCTCTGGTCCAATCCGAGGGAGACAGTTTGAAATGAAAAGTGGTCTAGATGGAGTTTTCCTACTAAATCATCTTCCAGTCCTTGTTCACATGTGTCCTCCTCAGGCTCTAGGTGCTGGAGAGAACACAAGAGCTGCTGTGTGATGCGGAAGCGAGTGGTGGTTTCTCATCTGCATGAAATATGCTGCAGTGCTGGACGCTTAGTGACAAACAGGCCTTTGACTGCGTCTGACTCTGTTTTCTCTAACAGCCTCCTCACCATGACTCTACATTCCCAACAGCTCTGGAAAATAGGATGGCAGCCGACCACTGAGGTTTGCTGATTAATCAGTCTTTCTTTAAATTTAGTCAAAATAATATGGTAAATAATGGCATAGTGTGAAATTATTCTAATTTTGACAACCTCATCTATGTTTCATGAGCAGTGGCAGAAGGGTAGTATTTGAAAACGGGATCAAACAAACTCACAAGCTCAGTATGAGTCTATAGAGTCTCTGTCGTCTCACTGTCAGTATCTCTGGCTGTTGGCCCTGACTCTGCGTGGCCGTGGTGTGAAGGGGGCCCTCCACAACTGTGAGTGTGTGATTTGTGCAGCTCTTATCCCTTTACAAGCCCCAGGCTTCCTCTTTCTCAACTTGTGCCTTGTGGTTTTGACTGGGGATGAGCATGTACAGCTGGCTCCCCTGCACTTGTGTCCGGGTCAGAGTAAGACCCTCTGTGCCAGCTGTACACCCCCCCTCAATCATCTCCACACCCAGGGCCAGACGGATACGCTGGCATGGCTTGTGACAACCGCTTGTGGCCATATCATGTCTCTTGGCATCCAGCAGGAATAATGATATCTGTTCTTATCTGTCTGAAAAAAAGACACGGGCTCCAGTCGGACTCGGGCCGAGAAATCTGATAAGCTGTCGGACAAGGGCCAGGCTAGGCCCTAAGCGTCTCGAGCCAGGGCCAGGCTATAGGGCCTAGATTTGAGGTCAGTGCAGGGCTCTAGTTTTGATGCATGTTGGATCTCTGCGTATGTGTGGATGTTTTCTCTTTGGTCAGCATGTTGTATATTGACTCTTTGATTTGAAGCTTCACTTTCTTTCTTTTTTCTCCCACAGAAAGTGTTGATCCTGAAGTCACTTAGTCAGAAGTTTTGGCCTTGACTTAGATCAGTGTTTTTAAACTGGTTTTGCTTCAGGACCTAGATTTTACATTGGGAATTAAGTGATGACCCAACACAGTAACAAAATTATTAATCATGAATGTTTTTTTAATTTAATTTTATTGTTTTAATTTATTTCATTTCATTTTATGTTCATAACCCTTACAGAACCGACCTGCCATTTTTGGTCACAACATACCACTGGCCTAAAATAGATCTCTGGTCCAATCCGAGGGAGACAGTTTGAAATGAAAAGTGGTCTAGATGGAGTTTTCCTACTAAATCATCTTCCAGTCCTTGTTCACATGTGTCCTCCTCAGGCTCTAGGTGCTGGAGAGAACACAAGAGCTGCTGTGTGATGCGGAAGCGAGTGGTGGTTTCTCATCTGCATGAAATATGCTGCAGTGCTGGACGCTTAGTGACAAACAGGCCTTTGACTGCGTCTGACTCTGTTTTCTCTAACAGCCTCCTCACCATGACTCTACATTCCCAACAGCTCTGGAAAATAGGACGGCAGCCGACCACTGAGGTTTGCTGATTAATCAGTCTTTCTTTAAATTTAGTCAAAATAATATGGTAAATAATGGCATAGTGTGAAATTATTCTAATTTTGACAACCTCATCTATGTTTCATGAGCAGTGGCAGAAGGGTAGTATTTGAAAACGGGATCAAACAAACTCACAAGCTCAGTATGAGTCTATAGAGTCTCTGTCGTCTCACTGTCAGTATCTCTGGCTGTTGGCCCTGACTCTGCGTGGCCGTGGTGTGAAGGGGGCCCTCCACAACTGTGAGTGTGTGATTTGTGCAGCTCTTATCCCTTTACAAGCCCCAGGCTTCCTCTTTCTCAACTTGTGCCTTGTGGTTTTGACTGGGGATGAGCATGTACAGCTGGCTCCCCTGCACTTGTGTCCGGGTCAGAGTAAGACCCTCTGTGCCAGCTGTACACCCCCCCTCAATCATCTCCACACCCAGGGCCAGACGGATACGCTGGCATGGCTTGTGACAACCGCTTGTGGCCATATCATGTCTCTTGGCATCCAGCAGGAATAATGATATCTGTTCTTATCTGTCTGTCTGCATGTTCTTCAGGGGATAAACCCAATCCCAACAGTGCGAGCCAAGCTGCTGATCAGACAAATTAGCACAAGGATGGGGGTAATTGTGCAGTCAGAGGGTTGAGAAGACAGTAGGTTGTAAAGTGATTCTGCTGTTGTTTGTTGTGAAGCATGTTGCGTGAATAGTTATCAGATAAAGCTCTTTCTGCATATGTCATGATAATGGGCATTCTCGCGGTGGCCTGCTGTGATGTGTCAGACTGCAGATGAATCTTTTTCTTCTGTTGGAGAAATCAAAAGTTACTGACTAGGGATACCTATATTACAGTTCTGGCCAATTCGATAATGATTATTTAAATTTTACAGCTGATAGCTTTGATAAATGTCTGATACCAACCCTCTACATTATATGATAATCAAGTATTATTTAATAATAGAAGTTTAGTAATTAGAATTAAAAATTGGTAACCATGAACTTGGGACTGGTGCTGGTGCTTTTTTTGGTCATTCAGTGTTCCTGTAAAAAAACAAACAAAAAAAAAAAAACAATTCTGATAAGATATTATTAAATATAATATCACAGATCGCTTGACGAAGAGTGAAACTCTGAAGCGCTCAGTCAGAGTGTTCTGTGAGTGAAAATATATCTGTGCTAATCATATACTCAGCATCCAACTCACACACTGGCGAGTAAAATCTGAGAATTTATTAGCCATTGGCTAATATTAGACATCATTTAGTCGCCCAGAGTGAAGATTTAGTCGCATATGCGAGTGATTTACTCGCAATGTAGAGGGTTGGATACTAAAATTCTATGCTGGTTGTCAAAATAAATGAAAATGAACAACCGCAAAAACTAAACATTTTAAATGCTATAAGCAGATGTAGACATCACAACCACTGTTATCATTAACTAAAACTATCAAAAATATGTTTTTGGTATTTGAAATAAAGCTGAAATAGAATAAAATATAAACATTGACAATTAAAAATGTTGACTTGGCAACTAAATGAAATGTTTAAAATACTAAAATTACTATATCTAGAACACAAAATAAAAATAAAGCTAGAAATATTAAACACAGTGATAAAAAATACTTGAGGAAATTAATACAAATATAATGTAAACTAATAATTATTAATAAATTCTACGGTGGTGTGTGTGTGTGTGTATACATATATATATATATATATATATATACACACACACTAGGGGTGGAACGGTTCAACTTACTCACGGTTCGGTTCGGTTCGTGTCACGGTTTTAGTCACGGTTTCGGTATGGTTCGGTATGTGCTATGTTTAGGCAAAAACTATACTGTCAAATAAAAATAAATAAAATAAGAATAATCTATCTAACTACAAGCAACAGCACAAATAAATACAATAGAGTAAATATACAAATAAAATAAGCAGTGATTTTCAGTTTTTTTTGCACTGATCCAGTGCACTGATACAGTACGGCTATGTCTGCTATAGGATACTTACCAAGACGGGCATTTTGACATAATTTTTGTGTGAATTTGTCCATTTAAACACAATACTTCAGAGAGAGATTAATATTTGCCTGAGGCGCGGGTTTGCGCGCTTCCGATGAATGCACGCACAAATCTTCTCACTGTGCGCGTGAGCTCGCGTCCTCTGGCTGAGACTGGCTCTTAAATGTTTAAACTGGCAAAGCTTACATGAGTTTAGTTTAAACACAGATATCCAGAATGCGCATCCATCAACAGAAACATATATTAGCCGAACCCTTTTTGTTTTACGTGTTATTTATAGCAAACCATATTACAGATAAATTGTCAGATTTAATTTGAACCATGGTCCTAGCGCGTGCCGAACCGTGTGTGGAGAACCATACGGTTAAATTTTTTTCCGCGAACCTTCCACCCCTAATACACACACACACACACTAAAATAGCATTGATCACAACAGTATAATGTACAGTAAATGTATATTCATTTTAAATTGATTACATTTTTAACAGTGTTCTTAAATTATAGGTGTTTTTAAAGATGAAGTGAACATTGTGTGAGGTTTTTATGTGTTTAGCTGCAGGTGCACATGAAATCTGAGACATGATAATGTACTGTTGGGAAAAAGTGTTACTTTGTGAAAGGCTATACACTGAAGAAATTGGTACACGTGTGTACACTGAATTTCTCTCTAAGACCAATACATGCTGGCTGTTTGACAGACAAAACGTGGAAGCAAACTGAAAGCAGACACACAGTTCTGTTCTTTTGATATAGTTTACTTGCTACTAAGAGACTAGCACTAAATATCTTTTAAAGATTTCAATAACCTGGCAAAGTTTTTGGTAAAAATCCAGTGAATTTATCCTCATCCTGTAGCAGCCCTTTAACTTGCCTATAATGCATATGAACTGCTTTCTCAGCACGACTCCCAGCAGACCCAGTTATCAAATGCTGAATGGTTTATGGTTATCTGAGACTGTTTGACTTTATATAAAGCAATAGCACTCACTCTGTTTACTCTTGTGGTTTAAGTAGGAAGAAATCTAAATTAACCTGAGTGAGTAGTCTGTGCCAAATCATGATCTAATAATGATCTGATTCCAAGCTCTTGTTTGTTTCATATGGACTGGGCTTTTAAGTTTCCCACTGCAACAAAGATGCAAATAAATAACAATTATTTGAGCAGATTGATGTAGTTCATTTAAGCTGGTTAATAATGTTCCAATTAAGAATTAAGGCGACTTTATATTGAAAGTTGGTTCTCTATGTGTTCTGTGAGATGTTTTGGTCATAACACAATCTCAGTTGTGCTCATGTACTGGCTACATACTAGGGCTGCACGATTATGACAAAAATCATAATTGTCGATTATTCTTTTGAAATTGTAATTGCGATTATTAATTTACGATTAAATGAATGAGGTTTACACCTGTGTTTGAAGCAACTGCATGCCATATTTTTATATGAAAATAAACGAGCTGAAAACGCTAACTGAAAAACTTTTATTGCTTTTCTATAGTATTAAGCCTCAAATGTCAACTATACATCGGATTGGTTTCTCTTGAAATAAAAAGGTAAAAAATATGCATGGTATTATAATGTTATACTAAATCTAAAATTAAAACAATGGGAAAACCCTTAAGATAACATGTAGAAAGAAAAAAAAAAAGCATCTTAAGCATGCAGAATTACATAAGTGGACTTTGAACGATTAATTGCTGCTTTGAACAATTATGTAATTGTGGCGTCCGTAATTGTAATTGCGATTAGAAATTCGATTAATTGTGCAGCCCTACTACATACTCTCACAACCATGTAAGCTGTGCACTTGTGACCACTGTAAAAGTGAAGCCTTAAGACAAATGGTTTGCATTAGTCTAGGAGAAGAATAAATCAGCCCTTCTTTCTCAGCACTGGGGAACAAAGATGACGCAGCTCCATTGTTTATCTGCTGTAACAAATGTCTCGCTTCCCCCTCCAGCTTCTTTCTCTCCTTCTGACATCTGCAGGCCTTTCCAAAAATTGAATAGGGGATGTAGTTGGATAAAGTCAGGGGATGCTGTTCTTCTGACAGAAACACTGGAGATGTTGACTTTGTTGATGCTGATCATTGTATGGTGGCTGCATGTTCACAAGATCTCCTGCTTTCTTATGTTGGAGGAGATCTGGGAAACTTTGGCATCTTTATCTTGAAATCAGAGTAGGTTTGTTTTTGTTGGGAAATGTTCAAACAATTAAGCAAATGCCTATGCTGTTCTAACCACAGGTTTGAGCGGTTTATCTAGTATGCAGTCTCCTTTTAAACACGGAGTTTGCTGCTTTCACAAGCACTTCGGAAGAAAAGCAGAAAGGAGGCCTCCCAGAAAAAGTGCAGAGATGCAAAGAGCGAAGGGTTTGCCCTCAGAAAACGGGAACGCTGGCTCTTGGAATTGTTGTAAACCTGCCAAACATCGGAAGGGTTTATTTTCGCTCCGTGTTAATAAAAACTGATGTTGAAACTCGATCCCCCCTCTGGTGGGTGAAAGAAGGGAAGTGGCTTATTGTCAAGAGCCACGGCCTGCAATTTATGACGACCTACATCAGGAGTTGCCATGAATGCTGCCTGTTCAGTTTCATGGTACACGTTTGGAGTGACCACAATAATCTGGCACATCTGACTTGATGAAGTAAACAAGGCTATTATTAGTCTTTCTCATTTTCCCTCGACCATACAACTTGCAGCAGAGACTAGGCATGAAATAGAAATGCACAATAATTTTTCATACATGGGTCATTGAAAAGTGTATAGATGGGCTCATTGATTAAGAGTGTAATATAAGCCTCCCTGTACTGACGATGGATTCTGTATAAGTTAAGGTGCTGTTTTCCATCTAAACTCTCAGTGAGGAATGATGTGAGATCTGCTTTTGATTTAGGGACACTGATCGAAAAAGCATGTGTTTTCCCCCCTCCCTTTGATTTGTGAAGTTGAATCAAGACTAAACAAAAATAAAAAGATTCAGTGGGGTCTATTAGGGCTGTCAAAATGACTGAAAAACGAAATTCGAATTTTCTACTTAAATATGATCAAAATTCGAATTATATTCGAATTTAAAAGGCATAATTTTAGTTAGGGGGAAAAAGCTTTTGGCTTCTCTCCTGAGGCCACAAGAGGGCGCATTGAGCAAAATATTATGCACGTTTCTTCAAAG
>NW_015625580.1:454633-462086 GCF_001515625.1 Sinocyclocheilus rhinocerous
AAAATGTGATAAATATGCATTCTGTGTGAACGGCTTGGTTTCAGTTTTGACCTAAACAACATCTTCTCCACACTGATGCTCTCGTTTTCCGCAATATATGAATGAACAACGTAGCAGCGCTGCATCTAGTGGGTTCAACTGGATAGGCTAACAAAAGCATTAAAATGCAATCAATGACACATACATCGCCATCGCATCTCGTGTGCCACTGATAAGGCTGGCTGACGCAGACCTTAAATTCGAATGCAACGTTTTTGCATTCGAATGTGGATTTTTTTTTTATTCGACGAATATTCGAAATTCAAATTTATTTTTGACAGCCCTAGGGTCTATTAGTGAAAATATTATTTATTTATTTATTTAACAATAGTATTAAGTAAATATATTATTTATTTTTTACAAATTATATTATTAGTGCTGGGATGATATGCAGGAAATTGGAAGCAAGAAATTTGATTAGTGGCCTCAAATAGTGCAGAATATTTAGATCAATTTAATTATGAATTGCTGGAAATACTTATTCAATTTGTGTTATAAAGTTTCAGAATTTATTTAATTTCATTTAATAAGTAAACAACGTGTGGGTGTGTGTATAAATTTATATAAATTTATATACACAGGTGTGTGTGTATAAATATAATCTCTCTCAAAATCTCTCACTGAATAACTGAGATCCCTCAAATTCTTCCAGTTGGAAGAACAAAAGTTCGGCTCAGGTAATTCAGAGCTCATAAATCATTGGTGCTGGACAGTCCAAACTCTTGCTCTGTTTTCTCTCAATTCAGGACTGGGGAGGGATAGCCAGCCAGCCAGCCACTAAGCTTTGTGTGCGTGTGTGTTTGTGTGTGTGTGTGTGTGTGTGTGTGCACGCGCTTTGTCAGGCAGATTGGCTTCCTGCTTTCGTTCTCTTTCTTTTTCCTCTGGCCATCTCTTTTCACTGAGTTCTCTGGAGTTGGAGAGGGGTGTGATGAGTTAGTGTCACATGACACTATGTAGGTGGAGTCAGAGAGAAGCCCAGAGACTCCAGCTGAGGCTCACACTGGAGGTTTGAGGCTGAGCGGGGAAGAGCAGAGGGTAGGTCAAAACACTTTCACTCTATCTTCCTCCCTTTTTTTCTTTTCTTTCACTCGCTATCTCCCATTCTGTTTGTGTATTGCTGCCTCTTGCTTCTTTACAAACATTGACTAACATTGTAGAAAAGTTTACTTAAAAGCAAGTTGGACTTTTGTGTGTGTATATATGTTGGAGTATCTTTAAATACATGTCTGTATAAGTATGATTTTTCCATGTTCACGCCTGAGACTCGGCCTGTTTTCCATGTTAGAGCTTCACGGATGTTTAAGCTGGAAAGTTCTGAGCAGGGAAGATTTAAGTCTCTTTAAGCATCTGTGAGTTTGCAGAGGGGGCGTGTTTGCCTGTTCTGCGCTCCTTTTTCATCCTTTACTCCCTGTCTGCACCTTCTGTCTTGGCCTTGTAATTAAAAGTGTGTAGGTTACAGGGCTGAATGAGACCCAGACACTCTAACCCTGTGTAATTTCACCTCCACACCGCCTAATTTTTGCAATGGTTTTTTTGTAGGTAGAAATTTTGGAGGGTTTTATTTCACCCCAGAATAAAAAATTATAATTATTTTGCTTAAAGGAAGAGAAGCCTTTTTTAGCACAATTATGATTTTTTGCATTGTGTTTGATTAATTGTATTTGGGTGTCATAGTAATATTTTTATTTATGCTGATTTAAATGTAAAAAAAAAATCTGTAATTAAAAATGTGTATATATTATTTAATCTTTTTTACAATTCCAGTTAAAGCAAGAAAGTAATTAGAAATTGGGTAAAAAAATTGTTTAATTGACACAAAGAAATATATAATATCTCAAAGCAAAAAACTTAACCCTAAAAATAGGCATACGTTTCTAAAAATTATTATACTGAATTTACTGCAGTGACTTTCTCAACATGACACATGTCATTTATATGTCTGCCCACATCCTGCAGGGGATCAGGAAGAAATCCACACACTCTCTTCCTCTCTATGCTGGTCATGTCCATGTCATTATCCGTTTGTTTGTGTGTGAAAAAAAACCCCTGTGTTTTTCTCATCTGTTTCCTTCAGCCCATTTCAGTTGCTACCACTGACGCATTCACAGACTTGCCACCATTCTTCGAAGTGTTAAAAATATGGGAAGAGCTGTCTAGAGTAACAGCAAAGTCAACGTTTGATTCTGTTGTCAACAGGTTTGACATAGAGCCATAGCTTGATATGAAATGAAGTCACTAAAGCTAAAAATAAAGTTTAGGCCAAGAATCAATAGCACACTCTGTATCTCTCATTGTAGGTGGCCATTTGGAGCATGTCAAAGACTATTAGATGTATTGAAAGCCAGGATGTTCACTGCTAACAAAGTGAAACCACTGTTTCCTACAGCACATTTCATTCCTCCTGTGGGAGGAATATCTCCTCATTTTGATGAGTCATTCAAACTCCTCACTGCCCTTTCTCTATTTATACAGTCAACATACTCATACTCTCCCAAAACCCAAAGCAGCAGACCTCTGAGGGTTTCAGCCCACTTCCACTGAAAACTCCACAGGACTTTTAGAAGGATGCTTGCGGGATGAAAATGTTTTCCATAATTGACTATGTTGGGAATATTCATGCTTTCCTGTATATGTCTGCTAGCACTGAACCATTTTTAGCACTAAACCCTTTGGCAGTAATGGAGTGTGGTCCATAAAAGTTTTAATATATTTACAGTAGGAAATTTACAAAATATCTTCATGGAACATGATCTTTACTTAATATCCTAATGATTTTTGGCATAAAAGAAAAATCTATAATTTTGACCCATACAATGTATTTTTGGCTATTGCTACAAATATACCCCAGCGACTTAAGACTGGTTTTGTGCTCCAGGGTCACGTATACGAGGCACTGCTAGTTGTCTATCATCACACCTGTATAACCAGTACTTATTTGCAATGCAAAGTATTGCGGAATGTCTAGATTTAACGGATGGTTAGAAATGAAATTCATGCCTCCAGCTGCAATTAATTCTTTCTTTCAGTGGACTCTTTCAATGGTCATTCTTGTTCCTGTGAACAACTGAATCCTGTTTACCATCATTATGAGTGTGAATTATTCAAGTAGCTTTTGAGAGAAACATTAAATGTCACCTCAGGGTATTTAAGCACAAGTAAACATATATTTTTTTTAATCAACAGTAGCTTGCTTTTCTGGTCTGTTCACATTTAAGTATTGCCTGGCAGTTTCACTGTATATGATCACATTGGTCATGAGACCCATTTCAAGGATCAACAACTCAAGTCAAGATGCTTTCTGAGCATATTTGGACAATCATATGACTGAGCTATGTGAATGTGTTCATTTATCTCAATACAGATAGCTTGCAGGAATCTCCATTTGAGCCCGTTTCTGAAGAACTAATATTGAATGTAAAAGGCCTTTTTGCAACAGGAATTGATGTTTGCCTGAGAACTGAAGCATGCTGAGGAAAAGCGCCCAAAATTGCTTGCGTTCTGTCTCTCATGGGATCTTCACTCATCTTCCACATTGTAGAAGTGATGTCACCGTGCTGTATCAGCTTTGCTTTGATTCCCAGATGTTGTGGTTCTTCTGGTTGTCGTCAAGGCCTTGAGGTCAGATCCATGATCCATCTTTCAAAGGTCATTCCGGTCGTCCCAAAGATACACTTTAACCTCTCAAGACTACTGTTGGATCATCTGTTAAGAATGCCAGGGACAGATTTCCAAAGGCCTTATCGCTCCAGCTATGCTGCACAGTTGGCTCATAACTAGTTAGCCAGAGGAACGGATTGCGGATGACTTCATTTTGACTAAAAGCTTGCTGGCAGAAAATTTCCTCTTTGCGCATTTAATGTTTTGGCAGACAGGAATGTTAATACTCAGTGCTTCCTATAACAACAGGAGTTGGTGAGCTTTTTAGCCAAGTCACATATTTATTTTCATTTCAGTTTTTTCAAACATAAATGTTGATGAGCATACCGTTTTGGCAAGTTTCCTGTTCCATATTGTTTTTCACAACATCCTTATCACTTACTCACACTTCTGCTGTCCTTTGCCAGTTTGGGTGTACGATATCCCTCACTTCTATACTTTTTTTTTCCATTGTGCGCATTACATCATCTGCTTTTACAACCGCAAGCATCAGAGGTCACCCTCTCTGGCTCATCGCAGAACGAGCGGTCATCAGTTCTACACAAACACTATGGGTCTAACACTGTGTTTGTGTAGAGTTAACATCAATTTCCCTTCTACATTGAACTGCTCTCTGCGGGAGGCCACAGTTTGCTTATTCCCTCTCTCCTTTTGTCTCTCTCTCTCATTCTGCAACATTCTAACTGGCTGGATCTTGCCTCTCTGTGTCTTTTGTAGTTTTCCAGAGCTTAATCTTTATCTTTCATATAATTGTATGCATCTTGTTGTATATTGCATATCCTCAGGCATATTCCAGGCAGTAAGTAAAGTACTAAAGTAAAGGTTTTAGTAAAGGAATGGCTCCCTTGAGTAATGTTGGGAGCCCCCCCCCCTCAATCTTTTAAATGGTCATGGTACTGTTTGACAAAAGTATAGTCTAGAAGACAAGATATATGAATCTTCCCATTTTTTTTTCTTGGAATCATGTTGGGGAATGTGTAAGGAGAAGAAAAGACATATTGAAAGAGTTTGTGACCATTTTTCCAGATCTCACAGGAAATGTCTTATCAGCTGAAGTTAAGTTGTATGTTTTACATGCATGCGTTTGTGATACAGCTCACGTTTGTCTGGTCATCTGGGGTTCCTCTCCGGGAATGGAGCGATAATGTTAAAGCGGCTGCTTGATTCTGACAAATCATACAGGGGCTTCAATTAAGGCTACAAATACTGGAGTTGCACCACATATTTGTATTATATTGGTTATCAACATATTAGATATTTTGATTAAATAGTTTAGATATTTTTAATTAATCTGTATGGCTCAATATTGGATATACACTACCGTTCAAAAGGTTGGGGTCAAACGTTTTTTTTTTTTTTTTGAAAGAAGTTTCTCATGCTCACCAAGGCTGCATTTATTTCATTAAAACATTATTACAATTTAAAATAACTCATTAAAAAAAATATTTGAAATAAAAATCTTTTGTAAAATTATGAATGTCTTTTACTGACACTTTTGATCAATTTAATGTATTCTTGAGAATAAAAGTATTTTATTTTTAGTTTATTTTGACAAGTAGTATAAATAGTGTAACATTTTATATCACCTATTAACATGAAAATAATTATCACCTTATCAGTATTGAACAGAATTTTAATAACGGTGTGTCACTACTAACAGACTCACTGTCTTAAACCTCTTTGACTAAATATAAGCTGTTAGTCTTGCTAGTTAGAAGGCCACTCATGCTTGTAAAGATACCTTTCTTTACAGATGGCCCAAACAGGAAGTTGCTGCTAATTCATGAAATATGGTCTCACAGCTTGATCCGAGCACTGTGGACTCCGCTTAGTCTGGGATGAGACTGTTTCTTCCTCCGTATGCTCTTGCAAGTCCTCTGAGGCCACTTTACAAGTGTCCCACCACGGACACAGTCCATGATTTGCAACCTTTACCTCAGGCTGGGAGGAATAAATCAGTCGTTTAGTCTGACTTCCTTTCTTCTTACTCTTTTTGCTGGCATCTATTTACAAAGCTATTGAATGCTTGGAGACTTGACAGCATTAGAAGAAAGATGTTTTTTGCCTGTAATTGAAAACAGAGAGCAACTAATACTGTCCAACTCTTGAGTTTCTGATGGAAAGTTTTGTTTTTGTCCATTGAGACCGTGTAATATCTTGGGGTCTTGTTGGATTGTTTTTAACAAATCACTGTGTTATGCAAAAGGCTAATTTAAAAAATAACATATAATGTAAACCATATTTGGGTTTTCACTGTTGATGATAATAGCTGCTTGTGTTGTTTGTAATGGCAGGAACTGTGATTTGGTTCTCATTATGTCAAAAATGTCAAATTTTGTTATTTGTATGGATCCCACGTTGGTTAAAAACAAGTCTCGGGGTTCCAACATTCTCTAATCCAGGAAACGGCTAATCATCAGCCGCAGGACTGCGTGTTCACCTCTCCTCTTACCCTTGCGTTGTTTTTCTCTGCAGGAGTTTCAGTGTTCAGTTGGCCCGTCTAAATGTTATCTCCCCAGGCATGGAGTCTGTTAGCGGTGGAGGCCCCCAAACCTGTCAGTTGACACCGTGTCTGTCATAGCAGCTCACTTAGTGATGACTCACAGGAATGAGAGAGGATTGTGTGCATTTTAACTACGGCTTTTGATCTCGCATTATTAAAGTGCCTTTTTAAATTTTTTATGTCTTCATCTGAAAATGAGAAACATCATAATTTATTCACCTGTCAGGTTGTTTTTCTTCTTTAAAATACAAACGAAATTGTGTATGTTTATACATACATTAATATGTGTGTGCCAATTTTTTTTAACATAGATTTTTATATAAATAAATATCAGCCAGTTCCTCAGACTAAGCTTTATATGGCTTCATATGACTTCTATATAAGGCACAAGTTTTATGCACTTCTTTACTTTATGGTGCTTTTGTGTCTTTTATGATGCTTGAACATTCACAATCATTAATTAGAATTGCTTGCATCATATGCAGGTCAAATCGGTTCAGATTTACATGAACGTGAGTGAATGATGACCAAATGTATTTTTGAGTAAAATGTTCCTTTAAATTACTGCAGCTGTTTATCGTAGTGATAATACCCTTAATATTATAATTAAGAATTTAGGGGACAATTAGCAATGAGTTTTGACTTAAGGGGTTTGTTGCAACCAGGCACTGAAGGTTAGTTTGTCTAAACAAATTCTGTTGGGACATAATCTACACAAGCAGGCTCTAATATTCCATCTTAGCCTTAATTTAGTGGATTTTTTGCTCTTTGATAATGGGATTTTAATGTCTTTCAGCTGTTTTGATAATTTGGCAAGGTTGTAATGCTCAGGCTAATGGTACTGGAGATTTATGGGGCCACTCTGATTGTGCGCAAGCACCTGTGTTCACAGCTCCTTTTACAGGCATGGATTTCCATTCTGTATGACAGGTCGTGGGGTCAGTTTACTTTTCTGAGTTGCACAATATCACTCAGGAAAGACATCGCACATGGTCCTGGATGAAGGGAAATCATAGATTCGTAGGTCAGGTTTTTTCCTCTGTTGTGACTCTGCCTGTTGTCAGGGAGTTTATACGCTTTCAATATGCTTCACAGTGATGGCTGAATCTGATGCGTTTATTCCATTAGATGCTGAAGCTGATCCAAGAACAGTACAAATATGTGTCACAGGCAAACATTTATACAAAACACAGTTCTGAAGAAATTATATTGCCAAGAAATCCTTGATAAACCGGCATGATAAATTATTTTCTG
>NW_015625580.1:464856-470483 GCF_001515625.1 Sinocyclocheilus rhinocerous
TTTAAATTGACTTAGGTGTGTTCAGTGAGGAAAAACCCAGTGTTTGTGTTTGATTAGGCTTTGTGCTGTTTGTAGATTCCTTCGTCAATACAGGTGGGCTGTTTAGAGACCTCCAGCTATTGTAAAGCACTCTCCTTGATTGAGGGTATTGAGATGCCAGACATTACTGTGAGCCAAATAGGATCTCCTCCAAATCACCCTTAGGGTGGCGAGTGAATGCTCTTTTCTAGAACTGCATTCTAGAAGATCCCATCTGTAGATACTTATACTGCACTCTGAACCAAATAAAATATCTCAACATTTAAGCATTTAAACATGTAACACGTAATTTGATTCAGCATCTTTATATAGTTGCAAGCTGCTTTTTTTGTTTTGTTTTGTTTTGTTCAGCAAGGATGCATTAAATTGATCAAAAGAGACCGTAAAGACATTTATAATGTTAAAAAAGATTTCTTTTTCAAATAAATTCTGTTCTTTTAAACTTTCCAATCATCAAAGAATCTTGAAATGAAATGTATTGCCATTTTCACAAAAATAGTGAGCAGCACTGTTTGCAAAATGGATAAATGTTTCTTGAGCAGCAAATCAGCACATTAGAATGACTTCTGAAGAATCGTGTGACATTTAAGACTGGAGTAATGAATGCTGAGAATTTGTCTTTGCCATTACATAAATTAAATTCAGTTTAAAATGTATTAAATAGAACATGCATTTAATTATATTTTAAATTATTTATTCATTTTATCATTTTACTTTTCAATTTCACTATATTACTATCTTTACTACATTTTTGTTCAAACATGTGAAATTTGTAAATACAGTAATTTTATTTACCATATATTTAATATGACAAATGTAAGGACAGAATGTGTGTTTTTGATGTTTGAGGTTTTAGGAGCCACTGTGGAGCCGATTTTTCTGGCCCAGAACTTTTCTGTGGTGGAAATGTGTGAGAAGGCTTCAGACTGGGCTCCGGCACCCTGCCTGCATCTGCCAGAAACAGCTGTCTTTTTTTTTTGTGTATATTAGATCAATTCCTTTGAGCCAGGAGTAGGTCCTAAGTACTGCTCTGGTACTGTAACTGTTTAGGGCTTTTCACACTGCACTTAACCCCGTGTTATCGTCGTTCTAAACACCGCTTTTAACCCCGGGTAAAGAAAAGTTTCACACCTGTAATTTGAAAGCGGTGCTACTTAGCACTTAGCGCTTTTTACCCGGCGTTATGAAACCCTGCTCCGGAGCAGGGTTAGAACCGCATTTGCAGTGTTAACCCCGCATTGCGGTGCAAAGTTTGTTCAGTGTGAAACGGAGCGGTGTTTGCTTGTTGCTGCTGGACACTTGGCAACAGACAGCCAATCAGAAATTGAGCAGCGAGGCTCATGTCACGTCAGTAACAGGAAACGTGTGTTGTGTAAACAGCAGCCGGTGAGAGAAAAGTAAGAAATGTCAAAAGACGGAAAGCATGTGAACTGGAGTGATGAGGAGATGGTATTATTCCTACAGTTATGGTCAGAAAAGTCTGTTCAAGACAAATTGGAAGACGTAGGCGGTGGCTTTTTTTTTTTAAACTGGCAAGACGTGGGAAACGCCGTGTAAACGGGTTGCCTGCTGTTCGTCCAATCAGTGACGGGCGACGCCGCAAATATGCAAATAAGAACGTTAACCCGGGGTTTAAAAATGTACAGTGTGAAACTTCTGTTAATGAATACCCAAGATTAACATTTATCCCCAGGTATAGTATGAGCAGTGTGAAACGTGATTACAGATAACCCAGGATTCTGTTTAGCCGGGGTTAAGGATGACCCAGGGTTAACAATTTCAAGTGTGAAAAGCCCATTTGTCTTCTGTTCCCATTGGGGCAGTTTTTTGTATTGGAGATTTATGCTTACTCACAATATATTGGCCTTGGCCAAAGTCAGCATGGGGCAATTTGATGCTGCTTTACTTCAGTTTAACCTCTGCTGACAATGGTAAAAAGAGGCTAGAGGTGACCTTTTCATTGCAAAGTCCACCACCAAAGTACTCTTACTCGATGCATTCATCACTTTGTATTTACCCAGGAGGAGGATGTTGGGGTGGATGCCAGGAAGTGGAATGTAAAGGCGAAGGTGATTCCTACCTTGACCTGAATGTAGAGAAGAAGGGGGATGGGAATGAGAATGGTTTTAAATGAACTGAGGAAGTGGTCTGTTGGTCATTAGAGGGGGAAGCTATGTGTAGGGCCTTATGATTTTCCATGGACGGAATCGCAGAATAAGTAGGTCAAATCAAAACGTGATATGGACTAGTGTCTGTGAATATTAAACTGCAAAAATACTATTTAAATATGAATCCTACCTGTTCTGCGTGTCTGTGTGAATGAATGGCGCAGACGCGTGGTTTCGTTTACTACCGTAGACTGTATAAAAACATGGACATAGTGTCCGTGACGTCACCCATAGGTTTCTGAAGAGCATTTTGGAGCCGGCTGTCGCCATCTTGGCAGTGCGTCATTGCACGTCACTCCTGTGGATGATCGAAAATTGGCAAAGAGGCGGGACGTGGGTGGAGCTGGTTGCTGAAAGTCACAAATTGAGTTTGTCACAAAATCAAAAGTCACAAAATCAATTAATTAGAGATGCTTTTGATTATTAAAATGTAATGAAACCATTAAAATGTAATTCAGAAAATTTATGGAAAACTGAATTTTGTAAAAATAAAACTGAATTTGGGAAAAAAAATTAAACGTTTCATAGGGCCTTAATTTATTTTTTGTTAAACTTTTAATAAATTGCTGTTAAATATTGTAAGTTTCATGATTTCAATTAATTAATAGACATGCTTTTTGATTAATAAAATTTAATTTAACCATTAAAACAAAGTCTAGAAAAATTTAAACGGGGAAAAAACGGAATCCAGAAAAATTAAAACAGAAAAAAATAAAACAGATTTCATAGGTGTCTCCTCACCGGCTGCAGTGTAACTGCAGTATAAACCGTGTGGTAGGGAAATATGACTCTCTATTCATACATCCTTCTTCATAGGAAAAGTGTTGTTGCCACATGCCTGCCATCTGTTCTCAGAACACTTAATCAGAGCAGAAAGAGCTAGATCAGCTGTCTGAACACAGGGGGAGTCACTCGAATCCCACTTGTCACAAGGTAACACTTTTGCATAATGCCCACCTATGTTCTACCTTGGCAGGCCGTGAACACTGTAGCTTGTTCGTGTGGTTAACATCATGTCGAGAAGACCCTGTATCCTACGCTGTGAAAGTACATTTGTTTTATTTTCACTTCCGAAAGATGAGGCTGTAAAGAATCAGTGGTTAAAATTCACAGCAGAACCACCCCAATGGTAACCCCATTACTATTATTTGGACCAGCTGGCTCCACTGAATCACTATAAGTATGATAAATAATGTATATTTTCTATTTGGCGTTCAAAATACAGAGATATGGCAATGGGCATATCGTTTCCGACATGCGCTGTACACGGTAGACCAATCACAACAGACTGGGCCATCTGACCAATCAGAGCAGAGTAGGCTCACGGAAAGGAGAGATTTAGAGAGACTGACTCTTAGAACTGCTTTGAACGAATAGTTTGAGAATCATTGGAAAATGAGGTGATATTAAATGCATATCTTGAGAAAACGAAAGTGTTTTTTGACCTTGCATGCATGTAAACCTATTGTAGGAGACTCCCAAAACAATATTAGGAACCTTAAAAATGGCATAATAGGGGCACTTTAATATCTGTGCATCAGTATTTTAGTATTTTTTTTTTTACTATTTATTTTTATTTGTTTTATTTAGACATTTATTTGGGTGTTTGGACATTTATGTAGACAAAATAGTATATAATTTCAATATCTGATATTTATCGGTTATTAGACAGAATTTTAAAATCTGTGAATCTATTTAAATTTTTAGTATTTTATTCATAAATAAAATATTTATATCAATATTTTAGTTTTTAGTGTTTTATATCTATTTATATTTGTTTTATTTAGACATTATTTGTAGAAAATCTTTATATCTGACATTTACTGGTTATTGAACCTAATTTTAATAACTGTGCATCAGTGTTATCATCAAATGACGGTGATATTATCACACATACTTTTCCAAATAACTTGAATAGTTGGTTGTCTATTCTCGGTGTCATATGAGATGGATGCCCTCCTCTCTCTCATCACCTCATCACTGTCAAGGTGAGACCTAAACATCTACTCAGTGGTTCAGTCTTGTCGTCCTTTAAACTGTGAACACATATTCTAAACGTATCGGTTACTTTTCAAAACAAGTTTGTGTGCTGACGGTTGCCCTGCCGTACCTGTAATGTAACATTGGAGAGTCTCTGGGGAAGAGTGGGTCTTTTGTGAAGCTAGGAATCCAGTGGATGTGGGAGAAGCCGACAGGCTTTCTGAATAGCTGTACCAAGCCCTCAGAGCTGCCAGTGGATCAGGTTACGGACTTGAAGAATTTTTAACTGCTTTGTCTGCTGGAAGGACCCGCAGATCTATGGGGGCTCACTATGGGGCCGCAGGCTTTGAGATGGGGCCCGCTGCTCTCTGGGGCTCCATTGACTTCTGTTGAAGTTTGCATCTTCTGCCTAAAAAAAGGAAAGTTGTCCAAACATCTTGTGTTGTTTAGCCTGAATTTTCCTTGCTACTACTGTACAGTGTTTTGATCACTACATGAGTGTCTCATCACTGAGTATGGGTGTTTCTCATACAAAGGAAGTGGTTCCTCTCCTTTTATTATGAAGGAGGTTGGTGGAAGTTTCTGTCTTAGATGTCAGGTATTCTCTAGTTGTTGTGAAGTCACATGTAACACAATTTTGTTGTATGGAAGAAAAAAATACATTTTGATTTGTAAGTAAAAAGTAAAATGCTTTTGGATTAAAATGTATATATTGAGACCTAATTTAGCAACTGTCATGATGCCTTAACCCGAAGGTTGTGGGTTCGAGTCTCGGGTCCGGCAGGAATTGTCGGTGGGGGGAGTGAATAACCAGCACTCTCTTCCACCCTCAATACCACGACTGAGGTGAGACCCTTGAGCAAGGCACAGGACCTCCAACTGCTCCCCGGGCACAGCAGCACATGGTTGCCCACTGCTCCGGGTGTGTGTTCACTACTGTGTGTGCACTTGGATGGGTTAAATGCAGAGCACAAATTCCGAGTATGGGTCTCCATACTTGGCCACACGTCACTTCACTTTTCACTTTCCCCTTCCACTTCACTTTTAGACCTGGATTGATGAGCATTTCTTATTCAGATAATATGTGGATATTTTTTTCCAGTGTGTCTGCAGCATGATTGGATGGAAATCTGATCCTTCTTGTCACACTTGTATGCGGTCTGTGTGTCAACTGAAGCATTTCTGTAATTTACGGTACTTTAAAAACATTGAAAGAATGCATTCAAAATACTTTTGCCATGTCTTGCATTTCCTTTCATTTCAACCCCTCGGAAAATAAAATAAATGAGATTCCAAGTAATTTCTCAGATTTCTCAGTCTGTCAGGGTGACGTGATTTATTTATCAGTTCAACCTTGTTACATATTACACTCTAAAAAATGCTGGGTTAAATACAACCCAGTGCTGGGTAAAATAGGGACAAACCCAGCAATTGGGTTGT
>NW_015625580.1:473068-498855 GCF_001515625.1 Sinocyclocheilus rhinocerous
TTGGGTTGTTTTGACCCAGCGGTTGGGTTACTACCCAGAAGGTTGGGTTAAACATTTAACCCAACCGCTGGGTCAAAACAACCCAATTGCTGGGTTTGTCCCTATTTTACCCAGCACTGGGTTGTATTTAACCCAGCATTTTTTAGAGTGTACTTTCATAGCTGAATGACAACACATATGCATGTACACCCTAATTTAAATGTGGTGAAAATCTGTTCCAGATCACCTTTAAATGTGGTTTCAGTGATCCGATCATATTCCAGACACAATGCGCCTTGGCTTTTGACATAATGTATTGTGATCCCAGCCTGATCACCGAGGGGTCATAAGATTGTTGTACTCTAAATAATGTCAGTAGATGATTTGGAGAGGGGCTCTTTCACATGATTGATTCATTCGTAGAGAAATGAGAACATTTTTGGCCCAATAATATGCCTCAAATAAATGGATATTTATTTAAATCGAGAAGTAAAAATGTGCTAGCTGGCTCCAGTCTGGAGAAGAGTCGCCTGTTTATTATGTCTATTTTCCAGCTGTGTAAAAGCACATTCTATCCAAGAATGTCTGTATCAGCTTATAAAATACACTATAGTGTAAATGCTGCTGACTGCTGTTGAGTGGATATGAGCTTTAAAACAAAATGCCCCATGATATATGGCTCCTCATTATGTCTTTTCTTCATGTCTGCAGGGTCAGAGGTCATTTCCAGCTACAGCAGCAGTAGCAGCAGCAGCAGTAGCGTCATGGCAGAGTCGGTTATACCAGAGATGCCTCCAGCCATGTACCTGGAGAAGCCCAGCGTCGACTTCAGCTATGTGGGCATCGATGCCATCCTGGAGCAGATGAGGAGGAAGGCCATGAAACAGGGCTTTGAGCTCAACATCATGGTAGTGGGTGAGTCAACATTTCAAGCATTGATCTATGAGAAATTAGTCAGCTACATTTATATTAAATGATTGGACTGTACTGTATTGAAAGGAAACAGCACTACTCATTTGAAACGCGCCACACAGACCATTTATCCGCTCAGCTCAAAGTTCAAACGGTAGCGCAGTGCGAGCTTACCAGAGCAGATACATTTACTTGCTGATAAGTCTCAGTCATGCGACCACTAAACAGCGAAGAACACAAATGACTCTGTGATTTAAACTAGTTTAAAGCCAGATGAAACAGCGCTGACAAACAGCAGAAACACTGTGTGCAAGGATGCAGTCAGAAGGCTTTTCAATATACAAATCACCATTATTTTCCATGAATTTACTGTAGTAACACTAACCGCACCATGGTATTGTGGCAGAAATGTGGGATATTCATATCCAGTTTTATTAGATTATTAATGTATACATGTATTAAATATATTAAAGGAGTAATGAAATATAATTACAGTAGTTTTTGTGATTAAGCTATAGCGTTTGTGCATTTATACTAAATGAATTTAGACTACTGTTTTTCATACAAATACCTAGAAACCATATAGTTACATTTTTACCATGGTATTGAGGTGCTATATATGTGGTTTTAACTGTGGCTATCACTAACTAAATGTATGCTATTATGGAAGACTGATGGATAATTTTAAAGGGGTCATGAACTGAGAAATCAAAATTCCCTTGATCTTTTGACGTTTAAGAGGTCATTGTACAGTAAAAACATCCTGTAAGTTTCAGAAATCAAAACTTTCTTGTTAGTCTAAAAATGGCTTATATTGAAGCCAATCTGCCAAAATGACAGGTTGTGGAATGTGCCACTTTATGATGTAATAGTGTGGCTAAACCTCGCCTCCGCAGAAGATCGGTGCCTGCTTCTACAGCACTGCCTGATTAGCCCCGCCCACCGATTTGCGCATGTAGTGTAAATAACGAGGCTATCGCAGGTCTATGCAGAAACCAAACGATAAAGATGCTCAGAAGACAAGACGCTGTGCAGTGCCAAGCTGCCTTGCGTTCCTTCTGATCCCAACATTAGGAAAGAGTGGATGAACTTTATTTTAAATGAAGATCTAGACCGCGTCAGTAAGAATTTTTCTGAGTCCTTTTTTCACTTCATTTGACCCCAGATTTGTTTACAAACAAGGCACAATTCGATGCAGGATTTTCAGAAAGACTGAAACTAAAAGACGATGCTGTGCTGAATATATTGGATCCGACATTACATCCAGATGAAACAGCGCTGACAAACAGCAGAAACACTGTGTGCAAGGATGCAGTCAGAAGGCTTTTCAATATACAAATCACCATTATTTTCCATGAATTTACTGTAGTAACACTAACCGCACCATGGTATTGTGGCAGAAATGTGGGATATTCATATCCAGTTTTATTAGATTATTAATGTATACATGTATTAAATATATTAAAGGAGTAATGAAATATAATTACAGTAGTTTTTGTGATTAAGCTATAGCGTTTGTGCATTTATACTAAATGAATTTAGACTACTGTTTTTCATACAAATACCTAGAAACCATATAGTTACATTTTTACCATGGTATTGAGGTGCTATATATGTGGTTTTAACTGTGGCTATCACTAACTAAATGTATGCTATTATGGAAGACTGATGGATAATTTTAAAGGGGTCATGAACTGAGAAATCAAAATTCCCTTGATCTTTTGACGTTTAAGAGGTCATTGTACAGTAAAAACATCCTGTAAGTTTCAGAAATCAAAACTTTCTTGTTAGTCTAAAAATGGCTTATATTGAAGCCAATCTGCCAAAATGACAGGTTGTGGAATGTGCCACTTTATGATGTAATAGTGTGGCTAAACCTCGCCTCCGCAGAAGATCGGTGCCTGCTTCTACAGCACTGCCTGATTAGCCCCGCCCACCGATTTGCGCATGTAGTGTAAATAACGAGGCTATCGCAGGTCTATGCAGAAACCAAACGATAAAGATGCTCAGAAGACAAGACGCTGTGCAGTGCCAAGCTGCCTTGCGTTCCTTCTGATCCCAACATTAGGAAAGAGTGGATGAACTTTATTTTAAATGAAGATCTAGACCGCGTCAGTAAGAATTTTTCTGAGTCCTTTTTTCACTTCATTTGACCCCAGATTTGTTTACAAACAAGGCACAATTCGATGCAGGATTTTCAGAAAGACTGAAACTAAAAGACGATGCTGTGCTGAATATATTGGATCCGACATTACATCCGACATGTTGCACCACACAAGTAACTGTGTTTATTATGTGGTTACTATTGCTTTGTCTGTTATTACAGATCATTTGATATGTACTGAGTATTTATGAGTTTTTAACCTAAATTACAGCAGCGTCCATCTGTGAAGGCTGTCGGCTGTCAAACATACACAACTGTTAGCCAGTCATAGCAGTGGGCATTTACTTCTGAGTCTACAATCCACCACACCTATTCAAACAGAGCATTCCGATGAGGGGGGTCAAAACAGGACAGAAAATAGCCTATTACTTCTAAATTATGTTTTTTTTTAATGTAAAAATCTTGATTACATTATAAGTGGACCTCAAAATAATAAAAACAGTAAAAAATAATTAAAAAGGCAGTTCATGACCGCTTTGATAAAACTCAAGCACTTAGAATAATTAATTTTCACTATAAAAAATTAGGTTGCTACAATTTTTTAAAGATGTTACTGTTTTTGATAATGTACATAAATTTGCACCTGTATCCTAACTAGTGGTCGACCGATATATCGCCGATATATTTGGAATTTTTTAAATATCGGCATCGGCTGATAAATCTTTTCATGTGGCCGATGTTTTTCAAAACGGTTTATGACACCATATCGTGCATTTATGCTTCCTCTTTAAGACAAGCCACTCAGATGTGTGAACTTGTGAAGCCACTCAGATGTGCAAGCCACTCAGATGTGCAAACTTGTGAAGCCAGCACCTGACAGACAGTAAAATGACCAATCATTATTTACTTTCTAACGTGACGGTACGTTGTTTTACATACAATAACACTCCGACGTGCAGCAAAATCTTATTCAAATGTACCGTGATAGATCAGATCCGCAGCTCTGGTGGGAGACACAGATGTTATATAAACGAATTCAAACAAAAATTAAACCGTGTTTATCTCACAAACAATCAAAAATCCCGCGACTGGCTCTTCCTCAGATATGCGCGTTGTTCTCAGGTACTTCTAAACAAGACACTGTTTTCCAGTGGACTCAAAAGCCGGTGCACTCCAGAACAAAAGCTGGGTCAACACGAGAACTCTAAGTAATAATAAGTTTGAATTCCTTTATATTTTTATTCAGGAATATCCGCTGTATTTGATTGCCCATGATTGCCGTAATATCGCGTGTAGTATACCTTTTCGTATGTTCCGGTCTTATTTAATGCTGCTATATGCTGGTAACCAAACATGTACGCCTTCAGACTTGTATATTTTTTACAATGAAACAGACAAGCAAAACGAAACAGATCAGAGACATAAATCTTTAGTATTAACCAACTATTCCATACTATAATTAAAACAACCTGTTGCTCGGTAAACTATATATGTATATTTACTGCAAAAAATGCGCTGTCACTTTAATTCAGCGCTTGCAGCGCAGCAAAAATAGACTTAAAGTAGTTCCAGGCGTTCCAGTAGTTTTTAGTGCGAAAACTACTGGAACGCCTGGAACGCACTGCCGGACCGCAACCGTGTACAGTGTGCACGCTTTATTAATCTTTTAATATGAGCGCGGAAATAATACGCACCACATTCGCACTGCAAACGGAGTAATGTGAACCTGGCATTATGTGTGTGCGCTGCGAGTGGGCATGAGCGCACGTTCTCCAGGAGAGCGCGCGAGCGCTGAATGGTTAAACACTGGCAAGAATTAAAAAGTAATGCAATTTATAAACTTTAGTGACGATGTGACACTGCCTTTTTTTTTTAGCTTTGTGCAAGTGACAATTCCTGTGTCAACTGTGCAACGTGCAGCTCGCTTATAGTGCAGACGCGATGTGGTGATTTGAAGACATTTGCGTATTTTGAGAGAGAAAGAGTGAGAGCGCGCGCGCGGTGATTCACTCACGCTGTTTGTGAAATTACGTCTCACACAAGGTTTTCAAATTACTTTATAAGTTATTTAATTAAGAAATAAAAATAAAAGATAAAAGATAAAAATCCCATATCGGTCGACCACTAATCCTAACTCAAGCTACTACTACTGTCCACTCAAGCTACTGTCAAATGTGCATTTCTAAGAGACCAAAAAAGTGAGTGAGTGAGTGAGTGAGTGAGTGAAGTGACGTGTGGCCAAGTATGGTGACCCATACTCTGAATTTGTGCTCTGCATTTAAATCATCCAAGTGCAGACACACAGTGAACACACACACACACCGTGAACACACACCCGGAGCAGTGGGCAGCCATATTGCTGCGGCGCCCGGTGAGCAGTTGGGGGTTCGGTGCCTTGCTCAAGGGTCTCACCTGCTGGTTATTCACTCCCCACACCGACAATTCCTGCCGGACCTGAGACTCGAACCCGCAACCTTCGAGTTACAAGTCTGACTCTATAACCATTAGGTCACGACTGCCCCTAAAAAAGGCTGTCCTGGCAGTGGTGGGATGTAAAAAATGTAAATTAAAAAAATTTAATATTATTAATATTGCAGCCTGCACTGCAAACTGCTAAAGATATGCATCATCAAAGTCAGGCAACACAAACCTGTTTCATGATTTAAAACAATACCACTCATTAGAACATGCAGAAAGTAAGAAATAATTTTTCTATTAATATACTTATTTTAAGGAAAAACTACTGGAAAAGTGTAAATAAAAAGCGTGAAGTGTTCTGACCGTAAAGAGTCGTTTAAAACAACAATAAACGGTCTGGTTTAATAAACTTTCACTTAGGACCAAAAATCTGCCTTTAAACTTGAAAGAAATAAAGATTTAAAAATGTATTGTGATAATTATCGATATTGACTGATTTATATTGTGTCCCTAATACCTGTATACTTACATAGTAACTAGATGTGTACATAGTATGTAACCACAGTGTAAGTACATATTGGTACATAGTATCTACAGCTCTAATGTTTGTGTAACTACACATATGTAACAACCCACTGAATGGTATGTGTGAGTACAAATGTGTGACAGGACATTGGTAAAGAAAGTGTTACGCTTTATATTAGATTTATCATGTAATTACTCTGATGTTACACATCAGCGGCCAGTAAGTTAGGCTTTACATATAAATTGTGGTTGGTGATCAGAATGTTACACTTTATATTGTGGACAGTTCCTGAGGAGTTACCATGTAAGTACACTGGTATTACAGTGGTATTTCAACTCCATCAACTTGAGATCCAACTCCTCCCACTTTACATATCCCTAAACCTACCCATCTCCACCCCCTGGATCAAATGGTTCCAATTACTCTTATACATATTGTTGTTACAAAATGTGGTTATATATGTCCTGTTACACATTTAAACTTACACAAACCTTCCTGAGGGTTGTTACATGTGTGTAGTTACAGAAATATTACAGCTGTAGATACTATGTACCAATGTGTACTTACACACATACTACGTACACATTTAGTTGCTATGCAAGTACGCAGGTATTAGGGACACAATATAAAGTGGGATTGTAATTTTTTTGGCCATATTGCCCAGCCCTAGCCTAAGATTGTGTTTTAATCAGATTTTGTCATCTGTTAATTTGAACAGATGACCCCCCCCGCCCTTCAGTAAAAATACCCTGTAATTTAGGCATTTGGCAAACCGTTTAAAAAATAAAAAAAGTGAAAGTGCCATAAATTTGAATTGTAGAGAACCATTTAATTACTTCAACATTTAATAAAACATCTTATAGTTATCAAAGCTTCAATTTTCCATAACACTTCCAACTACACAACAACGTGAGGCAATTACATGTAGGCTTTCATAAGCAGTGCTCAATTAAATGCCACCAGTCAGGCGGTGTTATTCCATGTTCATTTTTATGTTCGTTCTTACATGTTAGTGTATTTTTTAGCCTATGTGTGCTTGTTTGTGTTTTATCTTTAGGCTCTTGAGGTCTGTGCTATTGTAGCGGATCAGCATTTGTATTTTTAGTCTGTTAGGTGCACTGTATTAATGAGTTTAATTAGATTCACATCTTCAGAAGAGGAAGAATAAAACCTTCTGTAATTAAACTGACATTCATGAACCGACATATTCATTGATCACATAATCGTTCTAGTGCACTGAATGTGTTATTTGGTGTTAGCTTACAGTACATTCTGAGAAATGGTAAGTCAGCAATACTTGACAGGCCACATACTTTAGGAGACTGAAATATTTTTACTTTGAGGTGCACTGATTAATAGTGGTATGACTCTGTTGTTGTTGTCTTTTCAAGTGCAAATCATGCCCGCAGCCAGTTTCATTGGTCTACTCACTCACACAGTCACCTGTCAAGAAAAAGTCAGACTTCATGAATTCAGCTAAGAGTTCAGAGTGACAAACGGTAATGCTGTCAATCAGGATGTGCTACCAATGCTATACTTCGTTAAGTTTAGAGTCTAGTATTTGCTATGTTGTTCTGGGTGATTGCCATAGTGTTTCTATTTTAGCACAGTTAAAACAGCCACCACCTAGTGTCTATGGCTACATTCAGACTGCAGGCAAAAGTTGTCCAAATAAAAAAAAAGTTTGGCTCATATATGATCTTTTTAGCAGTATAAACAGCACAAACCACATGGAATCTGATTTTCTGAATTTGGTGTTCTGATTTGGGTCACTTCTATATGTGGTATTAAATCAGATACATGTCTAATGTTTTGCAATGCAACCTCAATCTGAACAGTCATATTGGTATTCATATGACTTTTACGTCACTCTAGATTGGCATTATTTTTACATACCCGTAGTTCTTTGATTTTTCAGTTAGTATGTGTGCCATCTTTCTTATTGTTCTTTTGCACATACGAGTCAGGACCGTGATCAGTTCACAACTTCACACTCAAATCTGATATTGACCACATTTAAAAAAATAATATAAACAGGCAAACATCCAGTTCGATTTTAGCTAATTCTGTTGTTTTGTTTTTGATCACGGAGCAAAAATTAAGTTGCTGAAGTCTTACAGCTTGCTTATGAAAATGGGTTAATAACTTGAGACAAGTGGAGTTTGGAATGAGGAAATAAGAATGTAAATAGGGCAAAGTGTTTCGGGCATCCCCTGGTGGTATTTTTCCGTTTCAGCATTAGCATCCCAGAGGATGCAGTTCCTGTATTAAACCTTGAATGATTTATGTAGTGTTTACAAGAGGAAATAATTACAAGCTCTGTTGAAGACAGCAAAATTAACTTGTACTTGCGCAAGGCTGCAGCTGGTTTCTCGCATGTGGCTCTCTGGGTCAGTGTGGCCAAACCTGCTGTTGACTTAACCCAGTCAGACCTGAGAGAGCCAACCCTCGGCATCAGCGTTCCCATTTCCAGCTGCAGCTTGTTTGTCCTGACTCCTGTCTCTCACATTCCCTCACATTTTCCTGACGAAAGTGTCAGAAAGTTGAAAAGTGCTGCCTTTGTAGGTACTAGTCAGCATACAGGGGGAGGAAGGCAGCAAGACACATCTGAATCCAATGTCAGTGGCGGGATTGGATGACAGGGTGTTTAGAGAGAGAGAATTAGCAGCCCAACTCCGTGAAGAAAGGAACAGGCCCTCATTACTACAGTATGATGAGCCCAAGGCTGACGGATGTGAGCTAGCCAGGTTAAAGAAAACCACAGCTAAACACAAGCTCCTGTTAGCAAGAACCAAAGAAATGATAGCTTCAGTCAAACCACAGGACAGCTCGAGTGGAAGCATCACTTGTTATCTGTGAATGAATAAGGGCATGTAAACAGTATTCAATATCCTTGGAAGTTTTATTGATTTACATTGATTTTAGTCTTTTTGACAGTGATAAAAACGAATGATGTGCTGCAAATGCAACTATTTATTTAAAAATAAAATAAAAATGTCCTCTCTTTCCTGCATTTTACCTTTGCTCTAGCTTGTGTACTAATATAGATTCTAATTTAAACTTGGCATTGTTTACTAATGATTATTATTGGCTCATTTGTAAGTCTCTTTGGATAAAAGCATCTGCTAAATGAAAAAAAATTAAATGTTAAAACATTTGTTTCAATTCAAAATGAAAATTCTACAAATTTGTCAAGATTGATCACATTAGTTGATCACATTTAAACATTAAACACACAAAATATATATGCATAAGTATTCTAGTCAATATAGACATCCAACTATAAATTCTCATCTGGACTGAGATCTAGACTCTGATTTGGCTCATTAATGTTGTTGTTTATAAGCCATTATTATGTACTGTAGCTTTGTGTTGATGTGCAAGCATCTTCTTTCATCCCCACAGAATGATTTTGCCACCACCACACTTCACAGTGGGGACGTTTGGGGACGCAAATGGGGTGTTTAGTCTGACAGCCAAAAAATGGCTCAATTTTGGTCTCATGAAACCATAGAAGCTTCTTCCAGCTGGCTGCAGAGTCTCCCACATGCCTTCTGGCACTCTGCAGCCGAAATGCCATGTGACATTTTTGAACAGTGGCTTTCTCTTTGCCACTCTCCCATAAAGCTGTAAAACTGTCTCAGCAACTGAAGCTGAACTCAGTCTCTCAGTTTTTGGGTTTACAGCTCTGCCATACTCTTTATGATTTACTGATATACTCAAAGGGATGTTCAATTGGATTTGCCAAATGTAATTATTTTTGATTATTTTAGATACTTTTGTATAGATTTGTTTTCACTTTGACATTTGTCAGTAATTCGTCAAGTGCTAGTGCCATTTTTGAAGTGAATATTCTTTTATCTGATTCTCGCACCAAGAATCACAGACTACCATACTTTCAAGTCGTTCTTAACACAACAAACTTGCGCAGACATGAGCCTCGTTGCTGAGAGACAAATTAACAAATGAAAACAATGTGTTATAAAATTGGCTCAAAATACCAAACACGTTTGTTTTCCTCCAACTGGATCAAATCAATTCTGAAGTTCAAAAAACCAGAGTCTGTGCCCATCATACACTGTGTAATTTCTGTGAAGTCTGTCGATTCTGACTGACCAAAATCTGCAGACTGGCTTTGACTTGCGGCAACTAGTGTTGACTCATCAAGATTGCAAAACATGGCAAAAAATCTGGGCAAAATGAGTGTAGTGTATTCTGTTGGTATGATTGTTCTACATGTGTACAGGTCAGAGTGGTTTGGGGAAGTCCACACTGATGAACACGCTCTTCAAGTCTAAGGTGAGCCGTAAGTCTTTCCTGGGCACGGCTGAGGAAAAGATTCCCAAAACCATCGAGATCAAGTCCATCAGTCATGGTAAAGCTGCACAGCTGGATCCATTTTTAGTCATTTTTAATTAATGTGTCATTGCCATTCACCCATAATGATCTTGAGGTCAAAGAGTTTTATCTGCCACTAGAATTCAATAAAATCTTAATTTCATCAGGTTTCAGTGGACATGCTTTTTTGAGTGCATTAGTTGTATGATTTAATATTGTCGTCCATATTGTAAACAGATATCGAGGAGAAAGGAGTTCGAATGAAGCTGACGGTCATAGACACACCAGGGTTTGGTGACCAGATCAACAACGAGAATTGGTAAAGTAGCCTCCAGTTTTATTATGGTCTAAAATGTGCTTCGTTCAGTCAGGTCCTCTTCTGTGAAATGGAAATGACAATCTAAAGCAGTTCTGTTAGTGTTGGCTGTATAGTTTTGTTCTGGGCATGCTCTGCACCCATCTGTGAAGCCATGCTTGCAGAACATCAATCAAACTCTCCAAAATAAAACCACATGCCAACATTCCCAACTATCAAAGTGATGCTGATCAACGCTTCATCTTCTATGAATATCCGACTGGAAAATCCTGAGAGATCAATGTAGTGCCGATCACTCTTAGTCTAGAGACATTTTGAAGGAGAAGTGTCATTACATTTATTTCTCATTCATCTCCTTTCAACAGTTGGCAGCCCATAATGAAGTTCATCAATGACCAGTATGAGCAGTACTTGCAGGAAGAGATCAATATTGACAGGAAGAAGAGGATCCCAGACTCACGAGTGCACTGCTGCATATACTTCATACCACCCACAGGACACTGGTTAGTAAACATACATCTGTGTACTTTAGAAGTGACTTTAAACAGATCCTCATTTACCTAAACATCCATGTGAACATGAAGACGCTTTGAATACTCAAACTGTGTACAAGGATCACTCTAAAGGCCTTGTGCTGCATATACCTCATGTCTAGTAACTAATATCAGCTCCGTTAGCATGAATAAGTGTTGTACATTGCCTGCCTAATGATTATGTACAATAAAGGGGGAAAACTCTGTGGGAAAGGATGATTAGGAATGTCAGGGCCTCCAGAGGGCAGTACTGTTCCTTCTGCAGAATGAAGTGTTGTTCAGTGTATAGTAAATCAACACAAGCTGTGTCTTGATATTTGATTTTTGCACATTCAGTTTATACTTGAACACACTGTGACCAGATAGACTATAAATAATACCTAATACTTGTGTTCTCATGACCTTTTTTAGAAACAGGAACTGCCTGGGCATCTTTCGGTTTAATAATGTTAGCTTTAAAACCTGACCTGCTTGTAAAATTGGTGTGGAGTAGAGTCACCACACTTATTTTAACAAGACCTTGTATAACACATTACTGCTTGACCTTTGACTGGAAGGGCAGGCTTTTAACAATGTGACTCTTACAGAAACATTTAGGGATCCAAAGAGCATTTTTCCAACTTAATTTCAGTATGTGGTCCTTTGGGATTTTAAAACATTTTATAGATTGAAATACACTTTGCCCTCCTGAGCAGCTACTGTTTACGTCAGGGATTTGTATTCACTGTTTACCATCAGCACATTTTCTTGTTGCATCTAATAATATCTTTGTGCCAGATTAAGTGGGTGGTTTGTTCTGTTGTTTCACTCTGATGGATAATCATTGTGTATGCTTGTGTTTTTATAGCTGTTGTTGGCCAGCTTGTGTCTCCAGGCATTCTGCATTCTTCTTCATGTACTGCAGGATAGTTTTTAGTGGCCTTTAGAATAAAATGTGTATATGCACGTCATGTACACGTGCTCTGTTATCCTGACAGAGGCACGACCCATATTTACAGAGATGCTTTCTGTCTGTCTAACATGTGATAGCGCAGAGTAAATATTAAGAGACTTCTGGACTAAGAAGTGTAAAGCAGACCACCTAAATAGAGTTTATGCCAAAATATTGATCTACTCGGGTTTAATTTGTGTCTGCAGAAATTATTGAATTTTATACTACTGTGAATGACGTGTACATAAGTTTCTATAAAAGAAAAAATCAAGTGTGAAAATGAATATGAATTGAATATTCAGAAGTGTTTTTTAAGAGGTTTCTAATGCTTACTAGGGCTGTATTTATTTAATGAAGAATACAAGCATCAGTAATATTGTGTTTTCTATTTGAATATATTTTTAAAAATGTAATTTATTCCTTATTGATGCAAAGCTGAATTTTCTGCATCATTACACCAGTCTTCAGTGTCACATGATCCTTCAGAAATCATTCTGATATGCTGATTTGCTGCTCAAGAAACATTTCTTGTAATTATGAATCTTAAAAGCAGTTGTTCTGCTTAATATTTGTGTGGAACGTTGATACATTTTTTTGGATTGTTTTGATGAACAGAAATGTCAAAATAATTGATTTGAAATAGAAATATTTTGTAACATAATAAATGCCTTTACTGTGACTTCTGATCAGTTTGAGAGATCATCCACCCATCTATCCAACCTATTTTGAAAAAGATCTAAGGACCGTGAACACACATGCCAACCACACACCCATGGATTCGGTGTCCTGAGTGTGAGTGCAGGCCTTTCTGTGAATGACTGACTGTTTTATGTCCATCCAGCACTGCAGATGTCACTGCTCAGCAGCTGCATTCCGGCTTTGAACAGCTCGGCTAATTAGAGTCAAACAGTCAGCCACAGAGACTACAGTCTGGGTCTGCTGCAGTCACACAGGCAGGAGATTTTGTCAGTTCTAAGAATCTGAGCCTTTTCCTTTTCAGTTTTTTTCCATTTCACTTTCGAAGGTCTCCTTACACCTCTGTTAAAGCATTGCGTGAACAATCTTTCCATGCCCAAGCATCTTTAGAGTGTGTGTCAGAACATGTTTATTTTGGGTGGTTCTTGCCCCCTGGTGGTTAATGTGTAGTCCTGTTAGAAGTAACTTGGGTTTCATTTTATTGCTTTTAAGAAGTGCAGTCCATCACATCTATTTCTCCTTTGTCATTTCCTCAGTCTTAGGCCTTTGGATGTGGAGTTCATGAGACGTCTTAGTAAGGTGGTGAACATCGTTCCTGTCATCGCTAAGGCTGACACCCTGACTCTGGAGGAGAGGGACTTCTTCAAAAAGAAGGTGAGCTAAAGTTTGACTTACAAATGAATGGCTGTTATTGCTTTATTCTTTACAGAGTTCAAGTTAATGTGCTGCTGTACTTTTTTTTATTTTTATTTAGATAAAATATTGTAGAAACTGTAGAATATTCAACAGAACCGCTTCACTGCATATTAATATTTGAAAAACACTTTCAAACTGAAGTGGTGTAAAGTATCTTTAAATAACAGATCACTTGACATTTTTATGACAAGATAAGGCTAGTTCAGGTTGTAAAATGTCATGTGGTATGGCAGAAATACCAACTTAATATGAGATTTTGTGTTATTTGTTTATTGAATATAGGAAAATAAACAAAATAATTTACATATATTTTATTAATACTTTGTTGAAAATATTGAGATTAGGATGTGTACACTCGCATGTATTCAAGGAGTAAGGAAAATGTTTTTATGTTTTTGGTACATTGCACATTACTTTGAGTCATTAAACTTACATTTTCTTGAAAATGGCATTAATGCTTTTCAAAACCCTATTTCTGTGTGCATTTCTAAAAACTTGCCGCATATATTTTTAAAAGATTCCTTTCTTTAATCGTGGACACTTATTTTTGTGCCCGGCATGTTGTATGAGAATCAGACAAAATACAATGTGGATCTTTGTGCGGCAAGCCCCGGTGGAATATTGTGAATACCACAAACTGATGCATTTGATGTGTGGAAGAACTAGTACATGCTGTCTTGTTGTTATTCTAGTCTTTTTCTTCCCTAAGAGATTTCCAAGACTGCAGATGGTGGTCTCTACAGCTTCTACAGAAACACTACTGCTCTGTCAAAATACAAATGCAGTTTTATTTATGATGTGATGGTGGATTACTTAAAACAGTATGCATGGCAAAAAACAAGGACTGTCTTGGAAGTCTTAAACTTTTTTGTTGCTTTTGATTATTCTGAAACAAAGCTGCAGTGAACTAGTTTGTTTATGCAGTTTTAGAGCACTGGTATGAGTCTGAGATGACACATGGTATGATGAAGTGTAGGTAAGCAACATCTGTTCTGGGATTGTTAGTTGCGTTTCACATAGCAGTAAAGAAGTACTCGCCAACCTCAACGGCTTCTTGTGCTTGTGCTGGCATGCCTCTTACAGGAGGAACACATGCTGTTTGGAGCACAGGCACAGATATTTCTGTTTTGGAAAAAGCTCCTGACAGATTCCAAAAGCATTTGTTCTCTAACCAGGAAGGGACGAAAAGCCAAACTTAGTTTAACTTCAAGGAAAAATGAGAGTTTCAAAGTATGCTCACCCTGTGATGTCACAGTCCAGTCTTGCACAGAATTGATGTATTGAAAAGAAATTCGTTTCTTTTCATATTCAATATATATTATCGAGGAACGGTTCGAATGAAGTGTTTCTAAAGATTGCATGATTTTATATATACAGTACTGTGTCATTTTGTATAGATCAGGCAAGAGCTTCGAGCCAATGGGATTGACGTCTATCCACAGAAAGAGTTTGATGAGGACGCGGAGGACAGAACGATCAATGAGAAAATAAGAGTGAGTTTGGAGTACATTTAGAAAATATCCATAGTTCATTTAAGAACATGGTGATATTATCTGTTTCTTTCCTCTGTCCTTTAGGAAATGATTCCTTTTGCAGTAGTAGGAAGCGACCAGGAGTATCAGGTCAATGGGAGAAGGCTATTGGGAAGGAAAACAAAATGGGGAACCATTGAAGGTATTGTGACTCTTTGGTCTCTAAACCTCTTTAGAGAAGAGAGAGGGAAATTGATTAGCAGACTATGCAGACAGCTACATTCTAAAAGCACATCATGGGAGCTCATTAACCACAGACACACGGCTATGAGTCAAACATCAGAAAGCCTTATCCTCTGTAAATGAGGACCCATTCTGAAGACCATTATGAGTGCGTCATTTTGCCTGTGAGTCAGCGCGCTGCTGGACAGTTAAATGCCTTTATCACCAAGCTCCATTGATGAGGACTTCACCATTTCCCCTTTTGCCCCAAGTAATTTAATTATGTATAATAATAGTACTTATTACTTCAGGATTCTTTGATGAATAGAAAGATGAAAAAACTGCATTTATTTGGAATATAATTTTTTTGTACCATTAATATTGAATTTTAGATTCTAGCATATATGTGACCCTGGACCCTGGATAAGGGTCAATTTTTCGAAATTTAGATTTATACATCATCTGAAAGCTGAATAAATAAGCTTTCCATTGATGTATGGTTTGTTAGGATAGGACAATATTTGGCCGAGAAAATCTGGAATCTGATGGTGCAAAAAAATCAAAATATTGAGACAGTCGCCTTTAAACTTGTCCAAATGAAGTTCTTAGCAATGCATATTACTAATCAAAAATTAAGTTTTAATATATTTACGGTAGGAAATTTACAAAATATCTTCATGGAACATGAGCTTTACTTAATATCCTAATGATTTTTGGCATAAAAGAAAAATCAATGTCTATTAAAACGCACAACATATTAAAGCGTCTTTGGTGTTTCCATGTTTTCTACAAAACAAAACCGGAAATTGAGGGGTTATGACGTCATTGGCAGGCGACACAATGACACTATAGACACGCTCCGTGTCACTAGTTAAAATTGCTTATTTCTCTGGATTTAAACATTCTTCGAAACATTTGGGATAATGTACACAAGTCAGCAAAATATATAACACTGTTCTAGTGGTTTTTGGATATTTTAATAAAAAAATCATTACATATTGTGCCTTTAAGACTGGTTTTGTGGTCCAGGGTCACATATTATAATTGTAAAATTCTGTATTATATTATATCATTTATACAGACTAAAGTCTTATCATTGTAGAGTAATATACAACCTTGTTTGAATAGTAACTACCTGGGTGGTTGATGTACTTAGCAGCTCACATAGTAAAAACTCTTTAATTTTAGGTGAGATGTTTTGAGTCAAATGACTGTAATTATCCTGTAATCTTTCTGAAGAGCTTGACTCCTCTTATTAAAGTCTCTCTTTGAAAACCTTTAATTTCCTGCACTGGATGTTTATTCCATGGTGGCTTTCTCATTCTCTTTCGTGGAGTTTGACGTAATCTATAATTCATAAAAATTTCTTCACATCCAGGCAGCTGTGGATTTGTCCCACTGAATTTGTCAGGCTCTCAGGGTTATCTTTCTGGAAGGCTTCGGTTTAAATTGAATTACTAGAGATTGGGGTGATTCTGTCTCATCTCTGTCCACCTCTCCACGAGTATACCTGCAACAGCTCCACTGAGTGAACAAGTGCTTATTGCTTTATGTGTTGCTCCAAATGGCTAGAGAGAAATCTGATCAGTGCTCTGTGCCTTCTGTTTGTAACTCTTGTGTCTGCTGTGTTTTGGTGTCTATAGTTGAGAATATTGTCCACTGTGAGTTTGCCTACCTGCGGGACCTCCTCATAAGGTCAGCGGATTAAGTCTATGTCTGTGGTTAACAAACAGTATTACAAGTATACCCTTGTGGAAAAGAAGTGTGCTTAATTGTGTCAAATGTACTTTAATTAAGGCCATTTAAGTTTAATCAAGGAGTACAAGTTTCTGACTGTTTCTTAAAACACTTAAGTACACTTAAAAAGTGCTCTTTGTAATATATCAAATTTGACTTATTACAAATTTGTTGTCAAATTTGTTGTACTATTAAAAGTAGATTTTAAATATGTTTTAATAATCGTGCTTCAAAGAAGTACACTTATTTTGGTGTGTTTACTAACATACTAAAGGACATATACTTGATTTATAATTTTAACTGTAGTGTTATTTAACATTTTAAAGTTAATATATTTTCAATGTACTAAATAGCAACTTCATTACAAATGTGTAATTACAAATATATTTAAATACATGACATACAGGTTTCAATAGAAATGACATTACAGTATATTTTAGTTTACCATAAATCCTTATCAGGACATTCGACAGTTCACTTCAACCACATTTCAAAGACAATAGAAGTAATTATGAATTTGCATTTAATTGCAATTAACATGGATTGAAGTGTCAGAAAACTACATTCCATTCACGCTTAAGTATGTTGTTTGAAAGTAAATTAATTCTGTAACTACTTTTTAAAAGAATGCTAAAGTGTACTTCTTTTTCAGAAGTGTACAGCTATTTCACTAAATTTTGGATGGTTTATCCAAAAATGTAATTCTGTCGTCATTTGCTATTTGCATGTCACATTGTTTTATCCATACGATGAAAGCCAGTCAAAGTCAAAATCTTGTTCAAACATTTTGGAGTCATTGGATGGACAAAAAGCAAAACAAAAAAAACAGGCATTTTCCAAAATATCTTTTGTGTTTCACGGACTAAAGTAGGATAATAAAGGTTTGGACCTTTTTAAGGGTCAGTAAATGATGACAGAATTATCATTTTTGGGTGAACTATCACTGCAAATTTAAATGAAAGTGTTAGTGACTGACATCTGCATTATTCATTACCCATCACGCTGTCGTCCTAATGTGTTATTGGCTCATGTTCTGCAGAACCCACATGCAGAACATTAAAGACATCACCAGCAGCATCCACTACGAGATGTACCGTGTCCGTCGGCTCAACGAGATGGCATTGTGGAGAACCTGGTGTGCCACTGCTATTTGTTTTATCACATCCGTGCAAATAATTACAGGAAAACGGACTCATTGGACCCCCGCTACCATATAAAAACAGTAATCTTTGGGATTTGTGTTGGAAAGGTTATCCAAACTGAGTAGTATTTACTAGCAAATAAAAGAAATGAACATGAACAATTAAATAAACCATATAACAAATGTAAAGATATGGCACTGATATAATTGTGTGGGTCATGAAGCCAAACCATTTGAGAACTGCTGGTGAATAGCAGAGCCATAACCAACATAGACACAGGGGGACAAGTCCCCACCGCATAATTAGAATTGGTCAAATCGTCCCCTCCAGTTGGTATTTGAAATTATTGCACTGCTTTCACACTCTATTACGCAGCGCTCTGTTTGTTGTTAGGATGAGTTAAAGGTCTTGCTGTCACTTCAGCGGCCTCAGCGGGCTAACAGCGCTCGTCAATGTCAGAGTAATTGAGATGGCCAATCAAATCAAAGTAGGCGGGGTTTACGGTTCACAGTAGCAGAGCGCGATTTCCAGCCAGTGTTGCCAGATTGGGCGGGTTTGATTGTGCGGGTAAAAAATTGGTTTGGGCGGATGGACAAACTTTGGGCTGGTTTGGAGTCAGTTTTGCGGTTTTCAAAACTGTTTAGCCTAATTGGTTAACGAACAAAACCCAATTGTGCATGTACTGCATCTAATCAGTCATCATCACAAGCACACTTTTAGCCAGAGGCGGACAAAGTACACAACTCCATTACTTAAGTGAAAGTACAGATACTGCTGGTCAAATATTACTCCATTACAAGTAAAAGTTGTAAAGACATATTTTTACTTAAGTAAAAGTACAGAAGTACTTGCTTTTAAAAGTACTTAAGTACCAAAAGTAAATTTCCTTTGTCAATGCACTGTTTTGTAATGCACATTGTATGTAATACTTGCAATACCTCTGAAGCAACTTACAATACAGAATACACTGACTAGCTTGTAGTATATTTGGAATAAAGAGCTTTTAGAATGTTAAAAACCTATGGGGAAAAAACAAAACAAAAAAGTCATACGTTTCCAGACAAAAATAATACTCAAGTAAAGTACAGATACTCAAAAAGTGTACTTAAGTACAATACTGAAGTAAATGTACTTAGTTGTCCGCCTCTGCTTTTAGCCAATCAGTGATCAGCAGAAAGACGTGATGATTCATGAGTGACGGGTTTTAGCGCCACAAGGGATCAGATTTTGAACGTATAGCAGTATTTTCAAGTGATCACGATGCCAGAGTGGCCTAAATATAAGTTACACGGTAAAGAGTGGGAGAGTGACTCGACTCAGTGAATTAACGTTACACCTGAAATCAGAGCACAGTTGAATAAATTAATCAAATTCGAAACTGAATATCTGGGACTATAAGGTCCTGTCCTGCATCAGGACATGTTTTAAAAAGCTGGACTTGATTAGTTTTGATTGTGCAAAGTTCTGTATTATGATCCACGAAAGACTTCCTCTAGTTCTGTCTGAAGTTAAAGCGTGACACGAAGGTAAGCACATTATTGTTGTTAATTGTATTTATTTATTTATTTTTGTCACATTATCGTACAGTATGTATCGATGAATAACACTGTTTTGACTGTCATGGTGTGTGCATGAACGAGTGTGAAATACCTGCTAATTACGTTGCTTTTTCCAATTATGTTGGGCACTTTTGTTGACACTGAAAATGATGCATGTGCTTTTGCGAGGGTATCGGTTAATTTCTTGATTGCCGTTTTGACATAGGCTAGTGTCTGCCTGCATATAGTAATTCTCTACTGTATTTGCCCTGATTCGATCCGTTTTCCAGTGAAATGTATCTATTTTTAAATTATTTATTTATTATAGCCTAATTATTATAATAATTTGTTTTAATGAGTTAAAATGGTCCTTATCAACCTTAATTGACATGGTAATAACATTCTATCACATTATTTTGACAGTTAAAGTTTTGGGCGAGTTTTGGTGAGCTTTACGGCTGGAAATCTTCCATCCAATCTGGCAACACTGTTTCCAGCGCGAAGCGTCAGCTTCAACTTTAAAAGAGTTAAGAGCTAGTTAGATATGAGTAGCAAAAGATTTAATATTTGACTGAAATATTCAGACAGAAATGTTAAACAACCGACAGTAATATCCAAACTGCTATTTCCCTCAAGTTTCGCCATTTTGAATGGAGCCTACGTGATTCGTGTAATTCCTCCCTGAATGTGACGAGACAAGAAATGTTTGTGCTTTCGACTTATTACGCATTCAAATAAGAGTGAATAGGCCTATGTGCATATATTAAAACATTATTTGCATAAAAATCTAATTAAGTACTTCCCAACTAGAATTTCCTTCATTGTTCTACTTTTTTTTTCTTCTAAATTTTATCCATTCTGTATGTTTGTCTTGTTTGATTAACATGGGCACTTAAGAGCATCAGTCATGCTGTAGGCAGCCTTTCCTCACACTGAGGAGGGCACTGGGAGCCAGCATTTGTTTGGACCTCATTAATGAATGTCTGTGCTCAAACTGCTATAATCAGCATCTGCTCAAGTAGTCCTTGAGGTCTCCTTCTTAGTAATTAGCAGAAAGTTGACTGCTCCAATTCTGACTCCTCCTCTCTAATCTGCATATGTTAGCTGCTACAAGACTGTGTTAATTAAAACTGCTTATTCCAAAAGAGCTTTTTGTAGGACTCCACTTTAATTAGACACATTACCTGCCATTTTGTTTTATATCAGTGCTCAGAGCTGGTATGGTCGTGGCCACCTGCCGTCATGATCTAGTTTGCCCCTTGATTACCTCTGCGGGCATCTGTGTGATTTGTTTTGAATTTGTTTTTCTCATCCTTTCTGCATTGCTTCATTTTCCTGTTTTCGTTTTGCGTCTACCTTGCCACCCATCTCTGCATTGCTCTCCTTGTGCTTCATATCATGTCAGATGTTCTTGGTTCCTTTCTGACTGCTGGCTCAGTGCCAGGCTCTCAGACATGCAAGGGAGGGGTGCATGCAGCCATATGCAAATCATACTAGCCTTGATTAGGAGGCAGCAGCATTTCAATTAAATTTGGTGTAGTGGGTGGGAGAGGTGGTCTGTCAAGTCAAGTGTAACCTTTTTGACACTTACAATTTCAAAGAAACAGATTAGAGTTTTTTTTTTTTTTTTTTTCAGTAATGCTATTGTTTTTTTGTTTTTTTTTAACATTTTATTTGAATTATTTACTGTAACTGTATTTTATTTACCATTTTGAGATTTTTTTTAATGAAAATAAGTAAAAGAGAAAGGAAAAAAAGAAAAAAGTGTATCCACCTGGCAGTGCAGTATGTATCCTCCTGCCACCATATGAGGGACAAAGGCTGAACCCTCCTTTCCTATTACAATTGCTCTCTGTTTCCATTTACCTTGTCATTCCTTGTTTGTTTTTGTTTTTTTTAACTTATGTATAATATGGACATGTGTATGTGTTACATGTCCAACCGACAGAAAGGAACAGAAAGGAAAAGAGACAACATAGTGCATGTGACACATTAAAAGTTTTGTTAGGCTGTCAGTGTCTGATTCACTTTCTTTCTGGCAGAGTGTCTGGGTTACTCAACCTCTTTTTACACTCTTAGCCAAATTAACAGATGTCTGTTGATGATTGGTGGTGTGGGCAGAGCCTAATGATGGGCATTGCTCTTTAGTAAAGCGCACATGGCCTTAGTTCCAGTCTAGTGAGCTGCCTATGGAGGCATCATTTGTTTCCAACAGCTACTAAATTATGCTGCCTTAACATATCTAGTAATTACAAAATTCTAAGGGAACGTCACATTTGTCCTTCACAAAGAAGGCAATTCCAGAATGCGCTGCGTTGAGCTCAGTTAAGATCTGTATGGCCTGCATGTAAATATAGACCTACTTATATATTTCATTCAATACTAAAGAAGTATTGATAAAATACTAAAACAGTTCAGTGCAGTATCGTCATTGCTAACTAACTGAAGTACTAAAATTACTAAAACTGAAATAAATATAAATGAAAGCTAAATGGAAATTTAAAACAAAAATGTTTAAAAAACAAAAGCACATAAAATTACTAATATGAATATGAATATGAATGATATGAACTAATAATAATAATACTATGAGTAAGTGACATAAATAATACAAAACAATGTGTTTACTGTACATAAATATAGACCTATATTTTATTTAATACTTAGTATTGCTAAAAATTGTTCAGTGCAAATAAAAATGGACATTTTACCCAATAGTCAAATGTACCCTATCTGAACCTATGGATTTAAAATTAATCAGAGTTCACAGTGCTTTTTTTCTTCCCCAAACCACCCAGTGCTACTTGATAAAATTGTTACCTAAAAAAAAATTAACTGCTTCAAAAACAAGTTTGAAGTATGACTGTCTTAAATTTGTAGTACAACAAAACGTGAAAGTCTAATGTTAACCACAGCTCTAAATGTGCTTATAATTTGAAAAGTGGCATTCTAAAAACCTATAGAAAATTCAATTACCCCTTTGCATTGGCCTAAATACGAAGTTCATGATACATTGTGAGATTTGTTGGTACATTATAGTGACACCCAGTGTTCAGAATATGAATTTCATGTAATTTCTCAATAGCAGCACCTCAGATTCTTTTCTATTTTTAAGTTATGTCACAGTCACAAATCACATCAGGCGGTGGTCCGCACATGTACAACTAGTTTGGACATCTCTGCCTTATCGGGGTCTTTTGCAGCTGACTGCATTCTACATTTTCATTTTCAGCTGTGTCCTCTAGATGGCTCTCCAATCTTCATCTATGGACAAGACACGGAAGCTCTGTGTGATCAGAGTAATCATCAGACTAACTGTTTGCACTCAGGTGTAAATAGCACTTGCTGCACAGCAGATTTATTTGCACTTCAGTAGTTTGGTAGACTCAGGAAAAACAAAGAAGCAAAATGCAAGTTTGATGTCAGATAGTCATGCATGTGCTTTGATATTTTGCATAGTGGTGCTTATGTGTCAGAGTGGGCTTGATTTTATTTTATTATAAATTGTTAATTGTGTTTTTCTAAATTTAATTATATCCCAATGCTCAATGATAAGTATGTTTTCTGAGCTATTAACAGAGCTCTCTCAGACCCCAAACAAACTTCGGGATGATGCGATTCAATTTGGTCAGTGTTTTGTCAGAAAATCAATTAGCTATCACGGGAGAATATTTCCATCTTGTATCGGTCGAGTAAGTGGCCTGTTTCCTTCTCGAGCAGGATGTTGTGCTGTGCTGTGTGCGTTCCTGCTGTTGCTCCGCTGGAGTTAATTATCTGCATTAATGAGAGCAGCTCACTCATTTATCATTGTCTCATTCACTCTGCAAGTGCCTGACTATAGCTGCATTGCCCCCTATCTCTGTGTGTGTGTGTGTGTGTGATGTGATGCCAATTGCGGTCCACTGAATGATTTTGTTGTGCATTGCACTCATGCAGCTTTGATTTCCATATGATTCTACATTCAGCATTCGTAATCAGAATACATTTAAATGTAAATATACATCCCATCATGAACACTTTTATGTATTCAGTCTACATGCACCACAGGTTTTATTTATTTTGAACATGTTATTTTCAACCGTCCAGGGCAGGATGAAGGCCTCTTTGACTCTTCGTTGAATCACATTTCTCATATATCATCTGCTGTCCATTCTGCCAGTGGCTATATAACTTTACATTTAAGAGGCAACTGGCCAATCCTAGCCTCACAAGAGCTACTCAACATCAGGATCCATAAAACCAGTGATTCGTCTTCTCGCTGGAGAACGAGTGTATATTCCATCTGGGCGGCAAGTGCACGTTTGGAGCGTTAACACGTTTGGAGTCTTTAACCTCCACACCATCTCTATGGCTCTTTATATCCCTTATGTTTCCTCATTTTGCTCCTGTGTAAAATATGGAGGGTTTGGAGAGATTGTTTGATGTATTCAATCAGATGCATTCGATGTGGGACAGATGATGCGTGACCGCAGGATAGCTGGAGAATGAATTTCGGATGAAAAAAAGAGTGGAGGGCGTTACTGAGGAGATAATGAGTGGTCTTACGGTTGTAAAGAAGAGGTTGAAGGGGCTTCCCCCCCAGGCAAATTGCCCTTTACTAGCATATTGCAGAAGCGCCAGTCTTTATTTCATTTGGTCGGGAGTCACTTCTGCAGTCATTACTGTCTCCTTGTCGTCCCTTATGGTAAAAGTACTGATATGGGACATTGGATGGACACGTTGGAGCTAAGGCTAATAGTATAATCCGGTACTAAGGAATTCATTTTCTCCTCTGCTGCACTCTGCGTGCGGTAGGGATGCAAAGGGGAGTCGAGAGAGATCTGTGGGTTAACCTGAGTCCCGTTAGCCCACAGTAACTCCCCCACTCAGCATTAAACTATAACCACTAGAACTCCCACAGCCCTCAGCGAAAGGTCAAAGGTCAAGAGCAAAGCATTCATTTAATGCACATACCACTCATAGAGATGAGGAAGCTTTCTTTACTGTATATTATTTGATGTAACAAAAGATCCTTGAATGCTTTCCTGTTTATCACTACAATGTTTATTTTTTATGTGAATGATGCACAGATGTGTGTGTGTGTGTGTGTGTGTGTGTGTATATAGTGGAGCGGTGTGATTTTGAATGGAGCGTGGATATTTTAAAAGTCGGCGCGTCGTGGTTTTCACTCGCTCCAAGAGCGCTCCACCACCGCTCCATCACGAGTACAATTCATGCCAACGACCTGTAATATAACTGCATATTTAGCAAGAATTCACATGTTAAACATTTAGCTAGCTTGATAGAGAAGGATCACTCAAATCAGAAAGAATGTGACTATGCCTACAGTGACAAGTACTTATTACAACAAAGAGAAATATGGAATGCCTAAAATAGTCTAACAGACAACAAAGGCAACAAAATAAAGGCTACATATTGTAATTTATTTGTAGGTGTTAGCCAGAAAGCTAGCTAGTTAATCTAATTAGCATACCCATTTCATTTTGTGCATACAGTGGAAAATGGCATACTTAAATTATTTTAATTCATGAATGCTAGATTATAGTCCTAGTCATGGTCTCTTTCAAAAGTCATTTAGTGCACTTTTGGTGAATTAAAAGTAAGTAATGTAACTGAAATTAAAACAACATTACAAGAAGCTTACATTTATTTTAAAGAAAATAAAGTAAAATTAAATAAGCAGTTAACTCAAGCAAAAACGTTCCACAGTGTCAGTGTTGCCAGTTAAGATGTTCTAAAAAGGCTATTTCAAAATACTGCACAAACATCAAGGGCAAATACACAGTGATTAACTTGTGATTCCCTTTCATGGGAACTTCGAACTGCGTCCTCTAGGGGTCGCTATGGGGAACGCCTCGTCGTGACCCGCAAAACTATGTGTGCGCCATGCATAATTATTGCGTTATGATGATGTATTATAATTACGTCATGACGCAGTAAGTGTTTAAATTAGTCCAACATGACATGTTGTCAAATCTTATGATTTTTCGTTGATTTTATTTTATTCTAAAATTATTTTAATCCGTTCGATCAAATTGTAATAGTCAGTATTTGCTTAATATATGGGTGTAGGAGCGCACGATGGTCACAAGAGGGTGCTCCTCCGAGAAAAAAAACTTTCATGCGGCGCCCCCCCCCCAGTCATGTCGCTTATGCCACGGGCCGGCCCTGCATATAACGAACAAATCAAACAAATGTAAACGGGCAAAGGCGGGACCCCTACAAGG
>NW_015625580.1:499209-534561 GCF_001515625.1 Sinocyclocheilus rhinocerous
GCAGTGTCTCGTTCCCTACTCAGGGAACCATGGTTACATAAGTAACCTGAGACGTTCTTACCTCTATATTGCTCTTTTTTTTCTGCTCCTCTTTGCGTCGCTTCCTGCCTTGTGCCCCTGATAGTTTTCTTTCTTCACTATTTTTTTTTTTTTTTACAAATGATCCTTTCAGAGCACATAAATGGCAAAACTATGTGTGCGCCATGCATAATTAATGCGTTATGATTATGTATTATAATTACGTCATGACGCAGAAAGTGTTTAAATTAGTCCAACATGACATGTCAAATCTTATGATTTTTCGTTGATGTCAATTTTATTTTATTTTAACATTATTTTAATCAGTTCGATGATCGATCAGTTCTAAAATTTTTATTGTCAGTATTTGCTTAATATACGGGTGTAGGAGCGCACGATGGTCACAAGAGGGACCGAGAAAAAAACTTTCGTGCGGCGCCCCCCAGTCATTTTGCGCCCTAGGCAACTGCCTATGCCACAGGCCGGCCCTGGCTATGATGATGGCAATGAGCGGGAAGTTATAGTTCTCAAGGAATTTGTTTGTTCCTTCTAGATAGACTACTGAATATTTTCATCAGAAAGCATGATTTAAACAAGTACTACAACACTTATTCACACGCAATTGCTCTCTCAATAATGCATTTAAACAAATGTAATCTTACAGTGCTACTTCATCTGTATCCAATTTCGAATGAGCAGAAATCTGTAAGAAATGCATCGATCCGTAGGTAAAATAACTGACGAAAACGTACTGTTATTTCATCACAAACAAAATTTGCACTGCAAAAAGCAGCAATTATACCTTTTAATGCTGACAACCATGTTATTAGCTTGCCATGTGGTAGGAAAAAAGTTTGCACACTAGTGTTCCAATAAGCCACTTTGAAACTCTGCTGTTATTTTATTTTTTAATATACGTTATGAACAGAACCGTGATATTTCAAAGAAGCTGAAATACTTTAGATACGGAGCACAGTCTGTCACAGACAATTCTAGTTGCATTATCCTTTGACTATGTTCTGGCCCACCATCTAGTGGCGGATTTTTTATTTTTGGCCCGATGCCAAACTTAGTTGCCGACCCCTGGCTGTAGAGTGCTAAGATGCATTTTAAATAATTGCAAAAAGCTTCATTGGCCAAAAAATGAGCTTTTCACACACACACACACACACACAAATTCACTGTTTTTTGATCCTGACACAAAATGACCAGCTAACATTAATTGACTAATCATATCAGCAGCACATGTGAAAGTGTGAATGAGTAGCCTACTAGTCAGGTGAAATCACTGTCATGCTAATTAGATTGTAAGAGCAGACTGATTGCTATTAAAGGAGGAAAGAAGCCAGTGTTGCCAATTTAGATTTAGCGACTTCACCGCCCCTTTTGAGACTTTTTTCAAAAGTTTAGGGACAAATATAGCAACTTCTTGGACAAACCTTATCTAAGTTCTCATCTTGCCCACTAATCTATATTAATCTTTATATAGATCAGTGAATTTGCCGTCATGATGTCATCTAGTGACATTTAGTTACCAGTTTTAGCTACTTTCAATTGAAAGCAGTTGGCAACACTGACTGTGAGTCAAATCATGGCATCTTCGCTCGTCATATGCACAAAACATGTCCTGCTTCATCATAACCAAAGCTATGTATTAGTTTATACAAATAACTCATAACCTCACCATATCCAAAGTTATTTCTGTCATGCTAATTAGATTGTAAGAGCAGACTGATTGCTATTAAAGGAGGAAAGAAGCCAGTGTTGCCAATTTAGCTACTTTGTAGCTAGATTTAGCGACTTCACCGCCCCTTTTGAGACTTTTTTCAAAAGTTTAGTGACAAATATAGCAACTTCTTGGACAAACCTTATCTAAGTTCTCATCTTGCCCACTAATCTATATTAATCTTTATATAGATCAGTGAATTTGCCGTCATGATGTCATCTAGTGACATTTAGTTACCAGTTTTAGCTACTTTCAACTGAAAGCAATTGGCAACGCTGGAAGAAGCACTTCCAATCATTGTGTTCTTGTTAACAATGGTTACCTCCAAAGAAACACATGCAGCCATCATCGCTTTGCGTCAAAATGGCTTCACATGCAAGGAAATTGCTACAAAGAATATTACACCTGAAAGAACCATTTACCGGATCATCAAGAACTTCAAGGTGAGGTTCTGAAGAACAAGGATCAACACTGTAAATATTGACTCATTATATATATTTTTTTGCCAATAAAAGCCTTTAAAACTTATGCTTATCGTTGGTTTTCAGTATACCATAGAAACATGTGGAAAAATAATCTACAAATACTGAAGCAGCAAACTTTGCAAAACATAAAATTGATGTCACTGCCAAAACTTTTGGCTATGGCTGTATATAATGTGTGTGTGTGTGGATATATTTCTTATTATTATTATTATTACTCTAATATTATTTGCGTATTTTATAATTTTTTTTTATTTAAAAGTGAGCTCTTTATATAAAGAAAACTAAGCCTATTTTTGGCTTAGTGAATGCATATTTTCATGACAATTAAGCATTACTGCAATAAGTTCATGCTTTTCTATCACATTGTATGTATATGTATACTGTATGTGTGTGTGCTTATTTGCCATGGAAATATCAAAATGGAAAAAATAATGGCCTTAAAAATCTGTCTCATTGGTTTATGAATGGTATATTGCTTTTGGGTGTTGTGCGACCCCACAGACTGATCCTAAACCAGCTCATTCTGCTAGCACAGGGCCCCTCCACCTCCCAGAGCTACTCGTGTCTGTGCTGCCAACATTCTCCCTCCCCCTCCAGCCTTATCTTCCTCTCCTGTTTACCACTGGCTCACTAATGGAAAAAATTTGCAGCAATATGCAAAAAAGCTGCTAAGGCAAATGCAGGTTGCCCAGGCAACAAGGAGGTTATATTCCTGGGCGCTGATGGAAATCAGTGTAGCGCGCCTAGCTCTCGCATCCTGCCGAAAATTAGATAGGAGAGGAAATAAAACAAAGAAAGAGACGTGGAAGGAGTAGGAAGGGTCCCAGGGGCCAATTCTACTTCAAGCCATATTTAGTTTTCATCAGCAGCCCTGGCAGACGTGCTGGCTCTCAGTACTTTGTGTTTCTGTGGAAATAGACGAAGAAACACCGCAACAAATAACTTCACTGTGAGACATAAAGTGATGGTGTTATATTGCGTATTTTAATTAAAGTGTCTAAAGATTCACATGTAGCTACTTAAATTTTGCAGTATTAATATTCATTTTTGGAAATCAGCTATATGTACTAACAGTATGAGGTTAATTTTATTGCAGTCATTTGAGGGTTTAACCTGCTCAGCTTTGAATGTAATAAAAAAAAAATCTAGTCTCCATATGTAATCTTGTTTCATTAACTGGCAGGATATGGAATATGCCATCAGGCATCTGCGGAAACACGGAGGACCACAAGTATGTCATTGAAAAATCTAGTCAAGTAAAGTCGTGGAAGGTACTAGTGAATGATGAAGAGAGGTAAATTAAAATGAGAAATGTCAAATAAGGATTTTGCCTGCAGATATTCTTGAAATTTCCTTTCATGTGTATTTTTTAGCTTCATTCTCCTGGCACAGCTTCAGAAAGTTTCATATTAAACAAGCTTGAGGATATAAAAATGATGTTCTTCAGTCTAGTTTTAAATTCCACCATTAAAAAATAAATAGTATAACTAAGCTATTAATAGTCAGGTCCAGTGTTAATAATATGTAATATCTCCATAATAATATCAATATCTTATTAGTTGCACCTATTTAGAGAAATGTACAATTACACCCAAGACATCCACTGAAAAGCAGTTCAAGGTGAAAACATCTGTAGTGAAAAAAATGATTCTCCTCTATGGCGAAGCGCTTTCATTTAGTTTCATTTATCATTTTTTGAGCAATTCAGTATTTCATTACTTTTTCACTACATTTTCATACAATCTGAAGTATTTAATTTTCGATATTCATTGTCCGTATTCATGTGCTTTTATGGCGTTAAAGTTAATATCTTTGAGAGCAGCCACTTTAACCAATGTAACCCTGCTCTTTATATCAAAAGATTTTTATGGATTAACTCTCAATATTTGACTTCCCTTTTTCTTACAGCTTAATCGAATCCTTAAATGAAATGTCTGATTGGCTCTGAACAGCTCGGCTCTTTTTCTCAGCTGGAGTTTTCCTGCGGGAAACGGGAGATTGCTAAACTTCAGTCTGCTTGCCTGTTGATATTAAACAATAAAGGGAAACACCATTGTCTGTAGAAGTGCAGTGTTTATTAAAGGGGAATAAAGGCATATGGGCCTCAGAACGGTGAATATGTTGCTTTATTTCTGTCCTTACTCCTTCTCTTTATAGTGCACTTTTTTATGTTGGATTTCTGGTAATATGTTAAGGTAGTGACATTTTCTCTTGCTGAAATGACATGCTTTAATTAGCGACGTATGTGTGCTGAGCTGCATAACTGAAATCTATTCATTACGTGAATATTTATATCTCTGTTGACCACAGGAAAGATTCAAGCTGGCAGACACTAAATAAAGACATAGGGGGGAAAGTGTATTGAGAGCAGACAGGACTCTAAACAGGTGATCTTAGAAACTGTGGGAGGTTCATAACTATCACTCATCCACAGCTTTGACATTTCTAATTATGCATTTCGTATTCCTGCGCTGTTGTTCTTACTTCCACCCCTCTCCCACTCTTGACTTCTTTTCCCTCTCAGATTGTAATTTCCACAGTACTATTTTAGATGTTTGCAATGTACTAAATGAATTTGAATTGTCACAAATGGCAGTCTATAAAAATATTAGCAGATACAAAGATACTAAATAATTTTTCATAATTTTTTGATTATCTAACCATTCAATCTCTTCTATCTTCATTGTCCTCTTCCTGATCTTGTTGTTCCCTTTCTTCAACTCTTTCCTGTTTGTCTCATGATGACTGTATTGTGATCATGATAGCAGTGACGATGCTTGACCAAGCACATCAATCTTAACACAGGGCTGTAATTGTTTATTTTCCTTGAATGGTCTAATCTTTCCACTCTGACATGTATTTAGAGCTGATTTAAACTATTGTTATTTATTATTATTATTATTATTATTATACATGTTGAATAGATTTTTTTTAATTGTAACAATGTGCAAGTCTTTACAGTCTTGTAATCGTTCTATTATTAGTTTAATACATCCTTGCTGAATAATAAAATACATTTCTTAAAGAAATACTGACCCAAAAATGTGTGTGTGTGTGTGTGTGTGTGTATTCTTATGGTCATGTGCTCCTGATAAAACTGGAGTCCTCCTATGTGCATTACTTTAAACATTTATCAAAAGTATTATTCATTATGTGTAAAATGTTTAATTGAGAGGGGAAATGAGGCATCTTGAAACTCCTTAAATGAGGATATGGTTCTTTTAACTCAACCTAATTCAACCTTCCTGACACCGTGTCCCTTGATAATGTCTGAAAAAATCTTAAAATCACACCAATGAAGGAGGTAAAAATCATTCAGGATATGAAATAATCATATTCTCCTTAAAATTAAAACTTTAACTCCCTAAATGATGTCCTAAATGAGCTGTGAAGTGGACTCTTGACTTTGCTATACTGAGAGCGGTACACATAGTGAATCATAGTGTCATAAGATTATTATCTTGAGGTATATATAATATGATCTCTGTCTTTATCTGATAGGCCTCATCAGTGTCAGGAGCGGAAATGTAAATGAAGGAGGGATGATAAATGGATAAGTATAAAATCTTTGCTCTGTCCTTTTGACTGCTCTGACAGCTAGTGTTCCTCTGTCTTGTGCCACAGCCACTCCATTAGAGGAAATGAAAGCCCTTAGCTGGACTGAGCCACAATTACAGGCACAATTACTTCCTCTACACATCGCCCCAGATCCCTATGCCTGATTATCAAATTAGAGCTATTAATAAGCTTCCCGCTGTGTGCGTGTGCGATAGAGTTCTTTCTCTGCCACGAATACACATTAGCCTGTCTGTCTGTCTGTCGAAAGATTTAGTACAACTTATTGAACTGCATCGTCTCTACTAGTCTAATCTCCCAATCAGTGTTTTATTCACGAAAAATAGTAAATAAAACGGCTTGTTGAATGCCTTGTCATTTGACGTTACATTTACCTCAGGAAAGTCATTGTCCATAATGCTAAAATGGTGAATATATTGTTATATATTGCAATATTATGCATTCATTATATTTAACTTAACATGTTATGGTTTCATTTGATGTAGCCTCCTGATTGAATAAATCTCCTAATTATGTAAAAAAAAAAAAAAAAAAAAGCTATTGTGCTAAACTCAAATGCACAAAATGACTGAATCAAAAGGGCTAAATTTGGAGCAGGTAGTAGTCAGAAAAAGTGATCTCTTTACTTTCTGTCTTTCTTTCTCATTCTTATTGAATCACAATGTGTTGTAAACATACTAAATGTGCATCTCTTCAACTAAAACTGAAAGAGTAAGCCTAAATGAATTTACCTCAGAGAAAATTGGAATTGACTTGGCAGAGGAGGTTGAGGCCAAAACTGCTGAATTAAATCTGATATTAGGCAATGTGCTGGCTCGATTCAGGCCTCAATGCTGAGAGAACTATCGTATCTCTAAATCAGAGTTTGTATATTGAAAGTGTCGCCTAATTGAAAGTGATTTAGGGCCCTGCATTGGCTGGGAGTGCATATATAAATTCACCCCTGACGGCCACTCGAAAGTCTCCCGTATCAACATTATGAGGCATTTGGATGGCAGAGCCTTGGAGATTATGCAGCATGCAAATGATGAAGCTCGCTGGATGAGGTGATTTCAGTTCTGCCCGCACCCGTCCTCGCCCTCACACCCCAGGGGATAGGAGCTCTGCCTTTGTTCGCATATTCATTTTTCCCCCCTTGTTTTGCACATCCCTGGTTTTATATGCTCGCCTGCATGGGCATCTAAAGGCATCAGTGCTCACAGGCTCCTGGGACACAAAAAGCCATTTTTCATTTAAGACGCGTGGCAGCCCAGCACTCGGCCCAACCCCCATTGTACCTTTTTACCTTTTAATAATGCCCTCTTGGATATTTCAAGTTTTTTTTTTTTTTTCATATTTAAGTGGTTTTGTAGAAGATACTGTAACAATGGCTGAATAGATCGACCATGGAATAATTCTATAAAGTAGCATCTTTATTTTGCGATATTGGCATACATTTTTTAACTATGGAAACTATATTGAAAATTAAGCATTTCCTGTTACTGTATGTACTGTAAAATAGAAAGTATACCATAATGTGTTTGGATGGTTTTGTGCACTTATAGTAAAATCACACACAAAAACATCTCTAAACTAACTGTAAGCAAAGTTTTGCTTTCTTATTTGAAACCTAACAAACTTTTTGTGAAAGATTTTATTTACATTTGTGCATTTACCAAGAGCTTTCATCCAAAGCCACATACAGTGCATTCAATATACATTTCATGAGTCCATGCTCATGAAATATAGCTTGTGCTATATTTCTTTAAAAGAAATGCCTTTTGGTTTTGGATGGTTTTGTGCACTTACAGTAAAATCACACACAAAAACATCTCTAAACTAACTGTAAGCAAAGTTTTGCTTTCTTATTTGAAACCTAACAAACTTTTTGTGAAAGATTTTATTTACATTTGTGCATTTACCAAGAGCTTTCATCCAAAGCCACATACAGTGCATTCAATATACATTTCATGAGTCCATGCTCATGAAATATAGCTTGTGCTATATTTCTTTAAAAGAAATGCCTTTTGGTTTGATATTTTCTTACATAATGCAGAGATATTAAGTGTCCTACTGTTTGCGGCTGCTATTTTGTTATATTTATTATATATTATATACACACTATATTATATTATATACAAATTATATTTTATATACATTATATATGCTACACCCTCAAAAGGTCCCTGAAGGGTGCATTCTGGTACATATTAGTACCTAAAGTGTACATATTTGCAGAGCTGGGTAGATTACTTAGAAATGGTAGTCTGTTACTGATTCCAAATTACATGACAAAAATTGTAGTTAGTAACGTAATCAATTTCATTACACATTTATGTAATATAATCACACTACTTTTTGATCACTTTTAGATTACTTTTAACCTAACTCATTTATCACATTGATTTGAATAGGATAATCTTGTACCATATTGATATAAAAATACAAAGAGTAAGAAAATATATTCCATTCGTTGTTATTAACAACATGAAGTGCATTAAACATGACATTACGTCAAGGTTTCCTAAACTGGGGTTCATAAAGGAACTGCAGGGGGTTCGTGATTTTAATGAAAAGCTAATTAATAAAATCATAAAACTGTCAAATTAAAATCAAAATAAAACGCTTACTAAAAAAAATGAAATATTTCATTTGTTTACCTGCATGTCATGACCATTAACCAATGTCAACGAACAGTGAACATGCAAATACTTAGTTATTAAAATATGTTTTAAAATCAGTGGTAATATATATTAAATATATTAGGTGAAAGATTTTCAGATGACAAAAAAAAGTTTGGGAATGCCTGCATTACATGTGAATAAAAAATAACATTATTTTAATGTGTTTGAAAGACAAAAGCCTTCCAAAGACATTGTAATTCATTGATAAATAAACTACCGAGTCATAATTCAAATAAAAATTTATGTGTTCATCAGTAGTTGATGCAATGTTGAAACACTTCTTAAACCTGAAATGATTTATGTAAATCTAGTGGTCAGATGCTGTGTAGCCACCTGACTATTGACTGGTGTATGTGTGAATGTCCACAAACCTGGAAGACTTTCTGAGTGTATAAGCATAGGCTATATTAGAAAGGACCATTTAAAAGGTGAAAAAGAAGAATTAGGGAGAACCAATAAATTATGAACAATTTATTGCTATAGTATTTTGAAATTTAATTTTATCTAATTACAAGTACTTCATTTTTGGAATCTGAATACGTGAACCAGATTACATGTAATCGGTTACTACCCAGCTCTGCATATTTGTAAGGTACTGCCCCAGTGACCGCTTTTTTTCTGAGAGTGTATATATTATATAAATTTATATAATATATACAACCTCTATCACAGATGCTTTGGTTAATTATCAGCTTTTATGCTCTTATGTGTCATGAACTTTGGCTGTGGGCTCAGAGAGTGACCGTTTTCCTTGCCTGCCACCTGTGTGTTTGTCTACAAGTGGCAGCGCTTCATTCACGGTGCATTAGTATGTCGCTAATCTATCTACTGCTGAAACAAGTGGATTAAGACTTATCCAGACAGGCAAGAGCATCTGATGGATGACGCTCTTCACTCGGCCCTGACAAGGGTTTCCCTCATCGCAACAGAAAATAGAATCAGAAACGGCTCTCTTACTGTAATGACATTTTTCTCTCTCTGTAATAGGATTTTCAGCACAGTCCACAGCTATATTTCTGTACAACAGCAGAGGCAGGAAATGCTCTTGTTTGCGTGTTTGCAAGCATTACTGATGTTGGTAGTGGCTCTTACCTTTGTAAATTCAAAATTCACCTGTCTAGACCTGAATATACTGGTTTGTTAACATTGGAGCATTTAATGGAGAACAGAACTTATTGGGATTTTACATTAACTTCAGGATAAAAAGATGAAGAAATGCACAACTATATACACACGACTGTTCAAAGGTTTGGAAGATTTTTTCATATTTTCGAAAGTTTCTTATGCTCACCATGGCTGCATTTATTTGATAAAAAAAATGCAGTAAAACAGTATTATTGTGAAATACAAAATACCTGTTTTCAATTTGAAATTATATTTTAAAATGTGATTTATTCCTGTGATGTCAAAACTGAATTTTCAGCATCATTACTCCATTCTTTAGTGTCACATGATCCTTCAGAAATCATTCTAATATGCTGATTTGCTGCTCAAGAAATATTTCTTATCATTATCAATAATTGTGCTACTTAATATTTTTGTGGAAACCTTAACACATTTTTTTTCAGGATTCTCTGATGAATAGAAAGTTGAATAGCTGTTATTTGAAGTAGAAATTTGTAACATTATAAATGTCTTTACTGTCACTTTTGATCAATTGAATGCATCCTTACTGAATAAAAGTATTAATTTCAAAAATATTTGAACTGTACTGTGCATAATAAATAAACTATTAATATTTATTAATATTAAATAATTTTACGAAATACTTAAAACACCTGATATTCCCTTCTAAAATTAATAATTCAGAAATTATAACACCAGTACTATCTGATCACATCATATTGAATCAGCACTTTCATAGACGTTCATTGCTTGTTTTGACTAAAGGACTAGCTATAAGAAGCTATAGACAGATGCTTGTTTTTCCGCTTCTTTATAAGCAACGCTAATGGAGCTCAAAGTGTTCTTTAAGAGTAGATTCGCTGGTTATGCTCCAGGGTCATTACGACCCAGGCCTGCTGTGTGTTTGATTAAACGGCTTGAGTTCACACAGAAACAACAGGATGCTAATCGCAGGAAAGAGATGGGAGATCGTCCTCCATTTCCCCTCAGCATCAGGACTTTGATGATGGGAGGAGGGAGCTAAACATGGAGAGGATAGGGAAAGTTGAAGAAAAAGAGATGAATAACAGAGCAAGAGAGATGGCTTTGATTAATTAAGCCTCCTACTCTCATCAGGCCCCTCACATGGGTGAGTGCTTGTCCTGATCAGACGTGAGTACCTCAGGGAGTTCTGACAGAGCAGGCTGGATGGAAAAGGATGAATATTAATGCTTGCCTAACACCCAGTTTACTCACAAATGGGCCATGTGTTTGTTCGGGCCAAACAGGAGTGTTAACAAGACAGGACATATGTACCCTGCTAATGCTAATCAAAATTCTGCATGTTGAATGCATTGTGGCAACTTGATTATTTACAATGAGGCAGTGAATTTATTTATTTTTTTTCTCAAATGCATCTGAATGTGTGCAGCCCTTATCAAAATTACAATGTTATAGAGGGAGTGCAGTGATTTATTTATTTTTTTTTATGTTGGATGTTTTTTCAAAGACAGTTTCTTTATAGGTTAGTTATTGCCAAGGAAAAAAGAGGCAGTTCATTTAACACAAAACGGCACAGCAAATACATGTTGTATTGTAAAACATTTGATATTATTTTTGTTTGTTCAGAGACTCTGCAGTCTATTTCATCTGCCATCCACAGATACGCAGCCTCAGTGCTGTGCGTCAGAGATACACGTCACTGGGCTGAGTCTGACACAAGTCCGTGAAGGACTAATCAAATCTGTGAAAACAATAAATACTTCATGTTTGCCCAGGATCCTCAGTTAAAGGATAACCTCATCAAACTCCAAATTAGTGGCAGCCATAACTTTATTGCGGCCATAAATAATTCACTTGGGCCATCTGTAAAAGTGCCTGATTTAATTCCAGTGAATGCAGAGCCAGGCCAGTGAGTCTGTGTGGTGTGGAGGGGGAATCCAAGAGCAGGTTCAGAGACACTCATCTAGTGGTGAATATTCACTGCATAAAGGCCCTCAGAGGCAGAAAGCATCGTATGATCAGTATCAGAGAGCTGCTGTTGAGTCTTTCATAATTAATATTCTCATTAGCACTTTTGAATTTCTTTAAGCATTTCAAAGTATGCCTTTGAGTATATAAGATTTTATTTTCTTTACATTGTTGTTTATTTGAACCACACTTAAATGTACACTGCTGTTCAAAAGTTTGGGATGAGTAAGATTTTTTATGTTTTTTTTAAAGAAGTTTCTTATGCCTGTCAAGGCTCCATTTATTTGATCAAAAATACAGTAAAACAGTAATATTGTCAAATATTATTACCATTTAAAATAATGGTTTTCTATTTTAATATACTTTTAAATATAATTTATTCCTGTGTTGCAAAGCTGAATTTTCAGCAGTCATACTGTATTTACTGTAGGTCACATTTGGGTTAGTTTTTAATTCTGTTTTAGTTTTTAGTCTAAGCTTTAAATCTTTGCATATGGAGGAAAAGTCTAGGTTTATTTTTGCTGTACTACAATACTATATAACTGTGTGTGTGTGTGTGTGTGTGTGTGTGTGTGTGTATGTGTTTGTTAGACTTGTGCTCATTTGCCATGTGGACACAAATTTGTATAATGACATGGGTATGACATAGGTATTACAAGGAGAAGGTGACTTATGAGGACATTACCCCATGTCCCAATTTTTCAAAAAGCTTATGAATCATAGTTTTTTTGAGAAAGTAAAAATTCAAAGTTTCCTGTAAGGGGTAGGTATAGGTGTAGGGTTGGTGTAGGGCATTAGCACATACAGTTTGTACAGTATAAAAACCATTACGCCTATGGAATGTCCCCACAATTCACAAAAACAAACCTATGTATGTATGTATATATGTGTGTGTGTATATATATATATATATATATATATATATATATTGCAGATTACATTGTATTTATTTTCTATTTATTTTGTTATAATATGTAACTACATTAAAATTCGCATCAAGTTTAACTTTTTAACAAAAGGTAAACTTTCAATAAAACAGCAACAATATATATTTGATATAGTAAGCTTTTCGAACAAGTTTGCACTAAACCTCCCTCACATAACATTTCAGTTCATTTTGATTTGGACGTGACTCACCAGTTTGACTCATTCACATGGATTTGCAGAGTGTAGAGTAGCATTGACGCGCTAATCTGCCAATCACATCGATCATATTGAGCGTTTTGCTTGTATTTCACCATTCTCCATCACAATTTGTGTCTTTGTGTTAATCGACCACTGCAATAACCATTATGATTCCAGGTACAGTGAGATTCCAACCACAGACACTTGCTAGTCAGTCTAGTTGGCTTTTGGTCAAATATCTTGCAATTCAGCATCATTGTGCCCATAGTGAAAGACAGAATAATCCCACTGCTTAAGATTTTGTCATAAACAATCAGGTTGTGTTAAGCCCTATTCGCACGGGATTAGTATTATCTGGAGACCTTGTGTGATTTTGAAATTACCCCCCCACATCTGAATTTCGTGTGGTGCATTCGCACGGGATAAGCGAAGCCTGTGATTTTACTCGAATTTACTGACTTGTCTCCCGGATACCCGGATGTCAAGTCCCGTTCTATGGTCCAGATGGATTTAAAAAAAAGAAATTAATATATTTTCGTGCGCTGTGTCATTTACATTTCACCAGGTTAAAATAATATCTCAAGCTTTATGCTTGATTTATTTGTAACACATTAACCTCAAAACCTTTTCAGCTTTCTCTTTCTGCAAATTGTATGGTGTAGCGATATGATGACAGCACCCAAAATACTATCAAACACTCCAACGCAGCTCCATTCTTCGCGAAAGATGGATAAAAAGGCGCACAGCAAACAAAAACCTCGAAAAATTATATGCGACCCGCCAAAAGCAGGCCGAATCACAGAGATGCCGATTCGCACGGGACTAATATCACAGGACCTGGGTGTTCGGCGAAATATGGTAGGTCATTTGTGGAGGAATTTTTACTTTACAAATTACAGACATGGCCGATTCGCACGGGATTAAGATCACAGACAACCTCCGCAATTATTACAAATGACTGGAGGTCACCAGGTAATACTAATCCCGTGCGAATAGGGCTTTAGTCTGTCTTTGAAAGAGCGTACAGTAACAGCAGGAGATGCTAAAGCGGGTCTGTTGTTAGGCAGAACGGGGCTCCAGGGAGTGGCAGATCTGTTATTACACCTGAAGCCCTTGCAGCTCCAATTATTTGCCCCCCTTCTCTGCCCTTACTCGCACTTTTCCAGCTCAAACGGCATGAGTGACAGGCCAATATAACCTGGCTTGGAATGAGATCAGTCCTCTGTCAGCAGACACTGAACTCTCATTCTGGACACACAGCAGGTGCTCAGCCCAGATGAGACTCGCTGAGAGAGAAAGAGTCTGGATTGGACGTTATGGGAGATTATATATTTCTTCTTCTGTCTTGTGTTTAAATTGTACTCTATCAAGAAACCGATGAAGAGAGAAGAGTAGACATGCAAAGAAAACAAATGAAATCATCAGTTTTTGGACAGGGACATGATTTTTTTTCAGCATCAAGATTTTTGGTTAAAATGTATGTATTGGTATATGAGAAAGTATGTTTTAGATGCTATAATTGCCAGCCATTTTTTAAACACAGTTTATCACCACGATTAATCCACTGTTTGATTTCACAAGCTCATTTCACAGTGTGACGTGATTTTTGTTAAAGTAAAAATATCGGTCATTTAAAAATGTCGGTCATGAATGTGTGCGCACAATCAATAAAATACAATTTGTAAAATTACATTAAGTATTTTTGGATGGTGTTTAGTAGTCTGTGTCACACCACATGACATTTTATACTATTAAAACTAGTTTAACCAACATGTAATTTGCATCGGCACAAATAATTTTTCCCCTATTAATCATATTTACAGAAGAGTCTTTTTAAGACAATAGATGCTTTATTTGGTTTTTACTAAAATATATTAATTTCTCTCAAAAATTCCTGATTAAATTGAAGAAAGTTGATAATTGAATATATATATATATTTTTTTTTTATCATGACAGATAAACTAGTATTTAAAAATATTTTATATTTATGTTTTTCTCAGTAAAAACATGATATAAAAAATATCAGAACACCTTGTTCAGGAGGTGGAATGGAACGGTTGAATACATTTTTACATGGTTTGATGCATTAATTACTCCATTTCTTATAGGTAATCTTAATTTTGGGAATTACTTAAATGAAAAAAACAACAACACATTTTTAGATTATAATACTATTAGATGTGATTTTCATTTGAAGCCATGAATAAATGTGAGATTATAGTGTGGTAGCGCTCTTTACACACACACACACACACTCGCACACTCATCAGCGCAGAACACAGTGACTTAATTAGCAAAACCTCATTGGCATAATTAGTGATTAAAAAGCACAGCCTCCCACACACTTTACAGTGTTTTGTTTAGAGCTGTGAGTTTTGCATGCGTTAACTTACTTAACTGTCCCTGAGCGAGCTGATTACAAGATGAGCAGAGCAAAATGAAAGAGGTCAAATTAGGCTGCTGAAAAAATATATATATAAATATCAATAGCGGTTCAGTTTACAGCAACTCTTAAAAAGTGGCTTTTTTTTCACCCAGCATGAATTAGTGTGATGAAGCTAAGATCTTAACCTCCAGTTGAAGATTGTGTTTATTTTGTCTGAACAGTTCAGGGCTGGTGAATTAGAAAATAACTCTGCCCTGGAGCCTGTATGATGGAGACCTCTTCCCAACAGAATTGGGCCATTAGGCCATAAAGGATGGAGTATAAGGTTAGGGGAGCATAATTCTCTCTTAAATGAATACTATTTGCACAGTTAAACTCACAGAATCCCCCTGCTGCTTCTGTAATGAAGCTGCTTCTGTAATGAAGCTGCTTGGTGCAGTCGAATCCACACACACACACACACACACACATCCTGTTAGCTTCATCACCACATTCACCAGTGTAGCCGCCTTGCATCTGTCCATCCAATAATTGTATTTTTTTTTTTGATCAACTTTATTATTTACAAATATTTTTTTCTGTAATCTTTCACAGAAGAACAGATAGATAGATAGATACATAGATACATAGATACATAGGTACATACATAGGTAGAAACTGTCATTAAATTTGTCATGTGTATATGCATTCACTGTGACTCAAAGGCCACGGTCCGACCTGCTGCAAATGCCATGGTGACGGATAGCAGGGTACTGTCTCTGCAGTAAGTTAAAACTGTATGCCATTAGCATGATGATGGTCAGCTCTACAGGGAATACTGTCTCCTAGTTAAGCTGAATGAACGTTTTGTTTTGGCACAGGCCATGTTAAGGAAACCTCTCTCCAGTTGTTTTACAACTATAGATTGAAATGTATGTTTTGTTTTGAAAATAAGAAAAAGAAAAAAAGAAAAAAAAATGTTGCCTTGGCAACTAAATGAAATCAAATAAGTTTACTAGCTGAAATTACTAAAACTAAAAGTGAAATAATGAAGCTAAATTTATTATTTAATAATTTTTATTATTTATTAATAATTTACTAAAACCTACACTAAACACTAAAATAAAAAAGATAATACAATTCAAAATATTAATAAATACTATAATAGTATAGCCTATGAATAATACTAAAACAACAAAAAAAATTCATACTTTTTAAAATGAACAAATCAAAATAATAGTACAGTACTTATTTTTAGATATTTAATTCATTCCTTTTTCAGACATGTTGAGTTTGTGCACTATGCTTCATCTCCTAAAAATATTTTTCATTTATTTATTTATTTATTTTTGTATTCCTCTGCCAATTTACCACACATACTAGACATAACGCTAAATGTGCCTCTTAGCCAACAGTTGTTTAGTTCTAAAAATAATCTGCACCAGGATTTTCTGAGTCCTTGCCAATGACCCACTTATTATAAAGTGAGAAAGCGAGCGAGAGGGAGAGATAGGGAGCTAATTAAGCAGAATAAACATGAATTGTGGTGCTGGGACTGAACACAAGTGAGATATACAGATGACACGTCTGTTTTAGCAGCTGCTTTAACATCACAGGGAAATGGACGATCTGGAGGATAAACATCTCATTCTGGTATTTTTTTGTGTATTTCTCTGAGGAGGTGCTCGATGAAATATACAGAGAGTTTAAACAACTGAAAAAAACACACACACACACAGAAAAAACATTACAATAATCCACAAGTAACCCACACAACTCAAGTCCATCAGTTAATGTCTTGTGAAGTGAACAGCTGTGTGTTTGTAATAAACAGATCCATCATTAAGATGTTTTTCACATCAAACAGTGAGAGAATCCGGGAAAAAAATATGCTCAGATCAAGCACTGTTAACAAGTGTAAACAGTTCTAAACAAATATATACAGTATGTGGACTTTGTGAGGGGACAACAGGGGGGGGGCTTTTTCACTGGAGGAGACATTATTATGGATTAGGGACCATTTTGGCCAGATGCAATGGTTTGAATTTAAAAACATCTTAATGATGAATTTGTTTTTTATAACCATGCAGCTTTTCACTTCACTAGACGTTAATGGATGGACTAGAGTTGTGTGGATAACTTAATTGTGATGTTTTTATCCTGACGGCACCCATTCACTGAGGAACCATTCTCGTGAATGGTATGAGGAACCATTCACGAGAAAGCTATTTTTATTTTTATGTTTTTTGGGGTTAACTATTCCTTTAACCAGCCAAACCTTGTTCCCTTGTATTTCTCCAGTCTGTAAAACATTACACTTGGTGAATCATCTGGTGTTGTAGATGCTAGACTGAGCAGGTCAGTGTTGAGGATCACATCAGGCACTGTCAGTTTACAAGACTGTAAGCTCCATTTTTCATCCGGGTGCTCTGCCAAACCCCAGGAGCTACAGAACTGTGACACTCCCCTACATGCACGCACACACATCCAATAGACTTCACTTCATTAAGTGACCCATCACTGTGCTGCAGTGGTCAGCAGCTCGCCAGCGTCTGCGGTGACTTTATTGTTCCCTGTGGAGGAGTGGATCAGATGCGGTGTGTCTGATGAAGCGGTGCCCTGCAGTGAGCCCGTGTGTCAGCCTGAGATCTGCACTGATGAGCAGCGTGCATGTGTGATAACAGCGGATCGTGCAGGAGCGGCTCCAGGACTTGCGTTAGGGTTTATGCTTGTCAATTACTGGAGAGAGAGAGAAACTGAGATGCAGAAGAAGGAAATAACAACGAAGCATGTGCTTGATTGGGTGTGTGTGTGTGTGCGCGCGTGTGCATGTTTCATGTGTTTTGTGAAGCTAGCTAGAAACATTCAAGTCAACTCAATTGGCTACAAAGAATAAGAAATGCATTTAACAAATGTTGCATTTTAAATGATTTATTTGTCTATTGTGACTTATATTTTTAAACCTAGTTAAAAATTAAACTTGCATTTAGTACCCTTTTCCTCATAGTTGTACAGCCTGTCAGGGGGTTTGTCCGGTGACTCTTTCTGCAGGTTACATTGTTACGCCAGTAGGTGGCGACAAATTACTGTCTTTTATTAGTGAGTTTATCAGTAGTTGAATCATTCACTTAATCGATTCCTTCAAACACACTGAATCATTCGGGAACGAATGTGTCAATGGGCGAGTCATTGAATCATTTATGCAATTGATTCGTTCAAAACACTGATTCGGTCATTTCATTCATTTGAGTGGTGTTAAATGTTGTATCTTCAACAGCTAAATTCCCTGAAAATGTCCACCTACACAGTCTTGTTCATATTCACAATTAGAAAATCATTGCAATACTGCCAAAAAAAGATAATGCATGAGGAACATAAGTGATTACCTTACCTCCTGATCGTTCGTTCATTTGTCATGTGACAGGCGCAAATGAACGAACCATTTACTAGAAGATGCGCGATTTTGATTCTGCTCTGGCTTGGAACTGTTGTCATTTGGCGGAGAAAAAATACACAAAATAACTGGAAAGATTATGTTTAAAATTTATGTTTTTATGTAATCATACTGTTTATTGAAAAATCTCACTTGCAATCGCGTTTTTGGTCTGTGATTATCTGCAGCCTTGTGACTACAGCCAAATTACAGTGGTATGGATACTCACAACAACACTCTTGCTCAGTTATTACTAGTCCACCATACATACGGTTTCTGGTGATATGTTTGGCTGAATGTTGTGTTCTTGGTTGAATCGCAGAGTTCTGTGTCCTCTTGTGAACGTTGGTGACTGATTGCTTCAAACAGCTAACATGGGACTGGTAAGCAGGGATAACTGTCTAGCCCCACTAATTAGCTCCAAAGAGACTATAACCTCACATGCAGACAGGCACGTAGCATTGTGCGTGTTATGGAAGAAGGTACATGTCTGTCTGTCTGTCTATCTGTAATGCTATATGTTGATGTAGTTCTTTGTTGTCAGGTATGAGTCAAGAATATGTAAGCTAGTGCACAGTTTGAGTTTGTCACAGTAAGCAGAGACTTGCCCCTGTGAATGATGTGGTTGCCAAGGAAACAGCCTCATTTTTAGGTAAATTACTCTACTTGGCACTCGACAAAAGTGCAATTAGCTCACCAGTGGCCTGAGCCAAAGCACAATTAAAACCCAGAGTAGATTTGAAGGAGCAAAGAGGATCACGTGTATCTGACAGTTTGCTTGTTCCTAATCTCCTTGTTGGGGGGGGGGTAGTTCCCTCTGAACACACGCGGCGAGGAGGAGATGACTTTAATTATGCAGTTTGATCCAGAATATTCTGCAAAGAACCATTTGGGACTTACCTTTTTAAATAATGACTTTAGAAAGTAAAAATCGCTTGCATTCCTTAGTCTTGGCACTGTATTTTTGCAATTATCTTGTCATCCTCTCTTCCTTTATCTTTCATACTGGTGTTCCTGTGGCTCAGTGGTAGAGCATTGCGTTAGTAGCGCAAAAGGTCGTGGGTTCAATTCCCAGGGAACACACATACTGGTAAAAAAAAATGTATAGCCTGAATGCACTGTAAGTTGTGTCTGCTAAATGCATAAATTAAATTATTAATAAAATTAATATGCACTTTTCCATGTTCCATCACTGCTTTCGGTTTTCTATTACTTGCAACTTTGATGTATATTTACACATTTGTTTGGCTGAGTTGCATTAATAATTTTTTCCACATTAAACAAGATTTTGACCGCAACATTGGCTACTGGAATTGAGGATTATATAGGGTAGTGGTTCAGTGGTGATGTGTTCACGTTATTGCATATTCATAGAATTTGAGTGTTTATAGCATGTAAAGAACAGAAGAGAGAAAGAACAGTAAACCCAAGTGTAATGAAGAGTGATGCTGTAGTATTTAATCACACGGGTGTCAAAAGCAGCAGTAAACAGACGGAGGGATTCATCCTGCATGGAATTGCCATCTCAGCAAGATTGCACTGTTGTAATTTTTTTTTTTGCAGGTTTTTTTTTTTCATGTGTTTTTTTCTCTGTGAAGGAGGTGGAGTGATGAAGGCAAAGAGAAAACAAAGCCAGAAAAAGAGACCTGTAAGAAATCTCTGGAGTCCTGATTATAAAGAGCTCACAGACAATCCTGTTACTACTGAAGACGCGTCTGCCAACTCGCATATGCTACAAAACTGCCTTACAAGGACAGAAACAGTCTGAGTTCTTCCCATAATATACCTCTAAACGTTTGTAATACAGATCATTTCTTTTTTTAAATTATTGTCTGATGTTTTTCAGACCCTACTGTGAAGGAATCAGTTGTTGCCCCAGCTTTTGTGGGGTCTCTGAGACCACAAATATAAGTATTGTACAAAGTCATTTTCATGGAGGACATTTGAATCATATTTGGCCAAATTTGAATTTTAAACAGTTCTCATAAAATTCTGTGATTTTTCAAGCAATCAATAAATTGGCAGTGGGTTCTCTTACATTAATAGCTCTCAAATAAACCAAAATATCAAAAATAAAGTATAATTTTAACAGCATTTTTATTTATTGTTATGAATGATTCATTTTTAGGTTCAGTTTTACCTTTTGTAAAATACTGGTGCCAGTATTTTGGATCATTACCCAAACAGTGTTGTTATTGTTAACTAATGTTTTGTTAAACACTGTACCCAAATAACATTTGATTCAATGTACAGTATATATTGAAGTTATAGTTTGTTCACCCAATCCTGCCCCTTGAGATCTACTTTCCTGAGAGTTAGGGGTTTTCCTGCAAGTTTAAGCGTATATGGTTAAATACCTGCTTCAGTTGTTTGGTAAAATTTGATTATGGCTGAATTTAAACTGCTGGAAAGTGAATGCAAGGTTGGAATGAGTTGGACTATAGTTAGTTTACAGCTGAAGTGTTGCATTCAGATGTCAGTGACATTATACAGCTATTTCATTAAGAGACAAGTACATTTTCCATTTAGAAAATGTTCTTAGTCAAAATGTGGCTCTGTGTGATTAATACTGTCTGCTGGAGAGAAGAAAATGTCTAAAGGTTAGATGAGCAGTGGCTGCTTGACTAGTGGCATGGATTCTGTAGTTACAACCCTTCTGTAAGGGCTTATCTGTAGTTCAACATGGCTATTGCCCATTTGAGAAACCTTAATGTCTGTTTTCTGACTCTTTCAGTGAGTGTTCAGTGAAGAACAACTTAAATGTTGGTCTGTTCCTCACACATCTATCGTATGACTGCAGAAGGATTATAGTGCATGAGTTGTATGAAGCAGCTTTATAGTGAGCCTATAATGTTTAAGATAGTATATAGCATATTTCTTTCCCTACTAAACTGTATATTTGTCCATTTAAACTGCAATGCAGTCTCAAGAAAGTTCTTTCTGTGCTTAAGTTTTCTTGCAGATGTGGGTGTGTGTCTTTGCACCCTGCACACCCTGTTCACACTTGTGTGTACAGTATGTGAGAAAAAGCCTCTACTCATTTAAAAGGCTGAAATAGGTTTGTGTGTCTTTGTGCTAGAGCAGTGAGATCTCATTAACGGAGAGAGTAAGGCAGACTGGTTGAGGCACTCATCCAAACAGTCTCAGAGCAATCATCCTCCCACGACTGCCTGTAGAAGCTCACAGCAAATTAAAACTCTAATGGATATCGATCAGATACCTTCTAATAAACCCACTGCTATCATCCTATCGCAGCCTTCTTTCGCCTTTCTCACACATGCAAGTGTTTGTGTGGCTACCAGACGTACAGTGCTGCATTGCCGTTGATGTTTTGGAGAAAAAGAGCAGCAAAAGCAGAAATCTCTGTTGTCAGCTCAAATAACAACTGTATCGTTTGCTTTCCTGTCCACAGGCTTGATGTCAGTTTGAGTGACTGTTTTGTTTTGTTTTTTATCTTGTCTGCCATTGTATCGACCATTATATGCAGAGTTTTAACAACAATCTTGAAAACAATATCGAAAAGAGAGAAAATGCTGGAAGGGAAAGAGGTATAAATAGATTTTTCTGTTCTGAACAAAGGTGGAGCGGTTTTATAAAAGGCTGAAAAGGTCTAAAGGTCTCCATCTGGTATTCACAATAGGAGCTTCAGTTTGAATGGGGGATTCAGATTTCCTCATTTTTCCATTCAATCAGCCGAGCCGCTAATGATTTTTAGAAGTGAGATGAGTCATGAATTTTCTGTCTTTGTGCATTATTCCTCTGAGAGCTTTGAAGGGCGCTTTGATCAGATAATGATCGGAGAGCCGTTAACCGGGTAAGAGGGCTGCATTGGGTCAACTTGGTCAGCTAGAAGCCTTGACCTTTGACCTCTGGCTTATAGAAGCTCCCTGAGGAGTCTGGAGTACCAGCCGAGCATAAATCCCACATAAATCAGTGTGTCTAACCAGAAAGGTTAATAGGCCAGGATGCTTTGACCTGTTCTGTCCCATCAGGACACGCAGATGACATGCAGCTCTGTGGACCGAATGGTCATTATTGAGAGATTAGAAGAGATTCTAATGAAGGTGAAGGTGAAGGTCAGTGAACTAAAGGGAAGTTGTGATGTAATTCCAAGTTCAGGAAAAAGAAGCAGACAGACAGGGGAGAAGTTTACAGTCCCCTGCAACATGAGTAAGTATGTCCATTCACCGCCGTCACTAACTTCATACAGGCTTTCATGATGCTGTCTGTCTGAGATACATTAGAATCATTGACGAATAGGTGTGGAGGAAAAATTAATTTACCGTATGATATTGTATCAATATTATCAGAGCATATTCATTTATATTATATACTGTACAGTACCGTTGAAAAATTTATCCATTATAGCTTTCTCTAGGTATAAGGGTAACAAAGGTTGGCAATATTATTGTATCATGCCCCAGATATTGATATAATATAGTATTGCCAGGTCCCTGCTGATTTTTACTACCTGATGTATTCAAATCTTAGTGGTTCATGTACATGTTAACACCAAGTGAAATAGTTCCTCAGCACAATTCTGAGTTGGAGAATAAAATTGTTTAGCAAGACCAATATGAACAATCAGATTTAGTGTTGCCATCAATCCAAACCTCATAAAAACTGCCATGTATTGAGATGGAGATTTCTAATCGGCTCTGCCCATATGTTATAAATGAAAGCTATGGGGATGATTACTGGGGTAAGTGTTCATTGATATTAAATAGAAACCTTAATGGGGTTATTTTTCAGCTGTATGGGGATTGAAATCTGAGATATTGCCAGCAGTCTCTTCAGCTTTAAAGAAAACTCCCTGCCAGGCTGGAATAAGGCTCTTTGATTGGCATCTCTGAAAATATAGCTTCATCGGACTTGATTTGATGGCTGCAAGTTTGTTCATGCATCAATTGCCAATCAGGGCTTTGATGCTTGATATGCTGCAACCAGAGGGTTGTGTTCCTTACCCTCAGGGGTCTCACTCGAGACTGATAGACAGAGAAATTACAAGTGTTCCCCTTTGCCTCTCCTTCCTTTAGAATCTCCTTAAAGGGTTACTCCACCCCAAAATGAAGATTTTGTCATTAATCACTTACCCCCATGTCGTTCCGAACCCATAAAAGCTTCGTTCGTCTTCGGAACACAATTTACGATATTTTGAATAAAAACCGGGAGGCTTGTGACTGTCCCATTGACTGCCAAGTAAATAAAACTGTCAAGGCCCAGAAAAGTATGAAAGACATCGTCAAAATAGTCCATTTGCCATCAGTGGTTCAATCTGAATTTCATGAAGCGACGAGAATACTTTTTGTACGCAAAGAAAACAAAAATAACAACTTTATTCAACAATTCGTCTCCTCCCCGTCACCGTAGTGCCATTTTAGAGAATAACCACTGAACACAAACTGCGTATGCTGTTCTGTGTCAGCACCACATGGATACGCTGTTTTCGTTCAAATCAAAGTGTAAATAAACGTAGAAAACATATCCGTGTGATGCGGCTGACACATACAAGTAGAACAGTATACGCAGTTTGCGTTCAGTGGATATTCTCCAAAATGGCGCTACGGTGACGCGGAGGAGAATAAATTGTTGAATAAAGTCTTTATTTGTGTTCTCTTTGCGTACAAAAAGTATTCTCGTCGCTTCATAAAATTCAGATTGAACCACTGATGGCGGTGGAAAGTGTATGACCGAGAAACTTATATCCGTGCTCACCTCCTCCAGGCCATGGAAGAAGCCTGCCTAGACATATCAGTAGATGCATGCCAGGGGTGGATCAGGCATGCAAGAGGATTTTACCCTCGCTGCCTGGCTAGGGCCAATATAGCCTGTGATGTGGACGAGATTCTCTGGCCTGACTCAGAACAAAGACGGGATGCTGAGGCGGAATTATTTTTTATTTTATTTTTTTTTACAGTTGTGCTGTGTAGTACATGAATGAATAAAAATGTGCCAATGTATACATTGGTTGTGTCTTTTGTGTTCATGTGAAAAGGTTTTTGAGGGGGAGAACCACAAGCAACATAACTTACCAGTTTTGGATATATTGTTTTGAATTTATTGCACCAGTGTGTAAGTAAATGTTGTAGTGTGTGTGTTTTTGAAAGCTTGTGTGTGATATCTGAGGGAAAAGTTTGGTTTTTCAGCAAGAGTGAATGGTTTTGAGTGTAGAGCTTCATTTTGACCTGAAAATAGGATGTTTGGGGAATTGGGGGAGACGTTATGGATTTGTGTTTACTGTTTTGAGAATACGAGGCATAGTTTCAAGAAATGGGTTTAAGCAATCGAGAAAAACTGTAACGACAATTTTAATTTTGGGGTGGAGTAACCCTTTAAAGCTATGTGTTGATGATGGATAGTCACTTCAGATGTGGATGACAGCCAATTCACAAATGTGTTATTGTTTAAGCTCCAGCTAATGAACCCTGGCAAGTGTTCTTAGTTAAAAGGGGTACATAAAAGTGCAATTTAGATGGTCTTAAAACGAACAGTTAGTAGGCCATGAAAATGTTAGCCTGCTTGTAAATTGCTTTGCATTTTTCTGCATTTGCACCTAACATTTTTACAAGTCTTGGCTCATTATTCAGATTTACATAGCTTTCAGAGGAATCATTTATCATCAATGTTTTGGGTAGTTTGTTGTGGTTCCCTAACTACTAAAATGGCACAGCACACAGATTCTGTCACAACTACATTTGTCTTGGCCTGTCTTTGTGTGGAATTTTTTTTTAAAGGCTTTGGTGGGGCAAAAATTACCAAATTAGCAAAATAACTTTTCATAGGTAGCCCTGCCCATTGTGAAATGTCATTGGTCCAAAATCCTACTTCATACAATTTTTTAAATCAAAAAATTTTAATAAAATTTTTGTTTTAGGATTAGAACTGCATAAAATGAAGTGACTTTACATTTCTATTGATGAAATGCACCTGTTTTTACTGTGCATTTTGTCATGAAATACTCATTCAGTCCACAGATGTAGTCAGGTTACACCTGAGATATGCTCACAGCTTCTCAGTGGTCTTGCCTCTGTAGCAAACTGCTTTTGGTTCAGTGTATCTCCTGGAGGCCTGTCGCTGCATTGTTAATTGGATTATCTGAGACAGGAGCACTGTACCAGGGTACACATACACCAGCTAATAAAATCGTGTGCAGAAACTAGGCATATCATTTGCAAGTGAAGATTAAAAGATATTATGTCTAAATGAAGCAAGGACTGCCCCATGAGCACTAATCAAGGTCTTTTCTATGCCTTATATCAGTTATGTCAGCTGCTCCACTCTTCAACCATGGCTTATGTACGAAACCCCAATGTTTTCCATGCCAAATACTGAACTATATGGGTTGTAACCAGTATTGGGGAGTAACTAGCTAAAAAAATATTGCTACTTAACTACATTTTCAGTTGTTTAAAACTTGTTTCCCAGAAACAAAATACTTTTTCTGACCAATAGGTATGTGGCATGACACTGTTTTTATAACTATTTTTTTCATGCTCTTTGAAACATTTTCATAACGGCGCTGTTCATTATTATTATTATTTTATTTTTTATAAAAAAAATTTTTTACTTACACCGTTCAAATGTTTGGGGTCAGTAAGATTTTTTATGTTTTTAACAATTTTAACTGTTTTCTGTTGTAATACATTTTCAAATATAATTTATTCCTGTGATGCAAAGCTGAATTTTCAGCATCATTACTCCAGTCTTTAGTGTCACATGATTCTTCGGAAATCATTCTAATATGCTGATTTGCTGCACAAGAAACATTTTATTTTTATTATTATCAATATTGAAAACAGTTTGTACTGCTTAGTATTTTTGTAGAAACTATGCTAAATATTTTCTAAATTTTCTTTGATGAATAGAAGCTTCAGAAGAGTAGCATCTATTTTAAATAAATATCTTTTGTAACATTATAAAATTTTTACTGTCACTTTTGATCAGTTATCTTCATTCTTTGCCAAATAAAGGTATTCAGTTTTTTTTATCTTTCTGACCCCAAATATTATTTTGACTTATTTATATAAATTATTTATTTCCTAATGTATTTCTTTATTTGTAGTAGTTTCACCCTAATTGATATTTATTTTGCAACTTTTGTGCCAGAAAACATGGCTCTCGTTAAATTACATCAGTGGACAGTTATATATTTAAAACAAAAACATTGCCCCTTTGTCTTCTATGTAGTTAGCATCTTTTTAATTTTTATTGGGAGCATGTAAGTACTTTTTCAAATTTTAGTAGCTTGTAGTTTAAAAAAAAAAAAATGTAACAGGAGGCACAATTTGCACCTTAGTGGTGACATTTTACCACTGAAAATAAAAATAAACAGAATTATGGATTGTGAATTTTCATTGTCAGATCTCAATACTCTGATGCATGGTTACTGCTGTACTTTAACTGTTACTCAACAAAACATCCTAAGCATCCTGATTTTTGATGCTGGTTTTAGTCACCCTGAGGCCTTGGCAGAAATTCTGTGGCCAACTGTGTGCATTAGAGGTATGAAACATTAGCTGCGTGTAGCATTTTTTTATGCCAGGAGGGCATTTTGCATAATAGCAATCAGCAGTAGGTCATCAGTTGCAGAAATGCCTCGCTGCAGATACGTTGAATCACCCCCACTGTTCTGTGTGTGGTGTGATAGAGCTTTAATTACACACTCGCACTGCCTGAGGGGGTGGATGTCACTCCTGGTAAACGCACACATGGATGATGCCTGGAGAGACAGGTGTCACAAGCATAAAAACTCATGTGTACCTTTTACACACGTATACACAATCACATAAGCTAGGGTTCTCTTCTGTTTTACGTTCTTCACCGCACTGGGGAACGTTTCTTCCACACATCCCTCTCCATTCTCCTTGACCTTTTCTTTTTGCCTTTGGCAAAGCTGCAGTCGGACTGAGCATCACGGCTGCGGCACACTCTCACTATCGTTCCATGATTTATTCACCAGCCTACCTCTGTCTGCACAGCCCCCCAACCTTGCACATACTCTATAGTGCATACTGTCCCCAAGGGCCTCACGTACACACAGACGCAAATGGACAAACACCGCGCAACATCTCTCCCCTCCTCCTCTCTCAGCAGCAGAGCATAGATCATGTCACTGCTGCTCTCGGCTTGGGTTGTTTGCATTTCATTAGCTCTGCGCATAGCAAGCGCCACATATACCATATGCAATCTCACACACACACACACACACACACAGCCAGCGAGACAGACAGAGACAGGTTAAGTCTACGCAAACCTCCAAGAGTAAACACATACATATGCGAGGATACACAATTTAACATTCAGAGCAAACATAATCTGATTCATGTTACTGTGTTTGTCTCATTTGTGTAGCTTTAAAAGGATATTGTTGTCATTTTCTCACCTTCATGTCATTCCAAACCTTTATGACAGAAATTCTGTAATTTGGTCTTGTTTTCTGAAAATTTTTTTACAAATTTAGTGAATTTATGCTTAAAGCTGTCAGCTGTGTAGACATTAACAATATCGTTAACATTTCTCGTTTATAATCGATACTAATATGGCTTCGTTATCAAGATCTTTAGGGTGCTTTCACACCTGTAGATCGATTTCTTTGTTCCAAAACAGGGATTAAAATTATTACAATGTTGCTTTTTATTCTGGGTGTGGTTCCCTTTCACACGCCAATGTTTCTAAACGGACCAAATTTGTTAATACAAGTCACATGCGAGTAAACTGTTCTCTCATTGGTCAACATTTCACGGTTTATTTTCCGGAATTCCACCGCTGTCATCCGTCAGGATGGAACGACAACAGCTTCGTGGGCTTATTGTTGTTGTTGTTTTTTTAGCTGTCCTTATATTAATTTATCATTTTGAGCAGGAGTCCAGGATTCATCGGGAAAACATTTTTAAAATGCACCAACTGGGAAGAAGAGCAGTAAGACGGCATTATAAAATGAAAAAGTGCGGCGCTGAGCGCTTGTCATATTATCACAAATATTCATTGTTTTCAACCATATAATACTTATTTTAGGTTTCAGACATTTAAATACACATAAGTACTAGCAAAACCATACATTTACAGTTTGTAAAATGCACGCTGATGTCTATGGAAACGGCAATAATGATCCTTACAAATATAATCTGACGACATGTTTTTATTGATATCATATACAGATTGTGTAGGTAACTATACAGTTTACTCTGCTCTTCTCCCAATTTACCGGAGACCTAATTTAAGGTGTTTCGGGAGGAGAGGATGAATTTGCGTGTTGTAAATCCCACAGCTCGGATTCAGCGCGAACTAACATGGCGGCGCCCATCACCCGGTATAGATCAACTAACACGGTCGATATAAAAGTGTTTAAACTACCAAATAGATTTAATTGCACATATTTCAGAATCGGAATATCAGATATTTCATAATATAGTGAGCATGTTTGTGAATATTTTGAATAAAACAGGAAAAACGAAATAAAAGCGATCCATGTGCCATACAGATCTATTGTGGCTGCGTTGTGTCACATGACAAGCATGACGCGTCGCCATGGAAACAATAAGGCGATACATTTTAAAATAACGGTCGCCTAAAAAAAACTCACGCTGGGGGCTCAGCTAGAATATTTTAAACTCGCGTGCGAAAGGGTTAACGATGCCGTTGTTTACAATACAACCGGAGCACATGCCGCTGAGGTGAGGGGCGGGACTTTTAGACGCGCACTAGAGGCGGTTTAGCCAATCACAACACACTGGGCTAACTAACCAATCAGAGCCCATCGCCTATTTCTGAGGGCGGGGCTTCATAAAAGCAGGGAATGATCAGCGCGTTTCTCAGAGGAGGGACAGAACGGTGTGTAATAAAGGTAAATTATGTGAAAAATAATGCGTTTTTTTTTTAAACTAAGCATTAACACATGTTAGACTGCACCCCATAAACACAATCAAGCCTAGAAAAAAAACAGTGAACCACCCCTTTAATTCTCATAAAAGAACAACCTCTAAGCAGTAAAAAATTCCTCTAGGGACAAGTGCAAAAAAATGTCCAGAAAAGGCACTCTGCTCTTTCACTTCAATCGATCTCACTGCAGTGATGTGTGTAACTGTGTGTGTCTGAATTTGCTCGTTTATGTTCAGCCGAGACGTCGGTGTTTGACTGATGGCTGCATGGGATGAAGGCACGGGGCTGTGATATGCCTGGAAACAACAGGCCAGGTGTGAAAGCACCCTAGTCTATATGCTGTGTTCTGTTAATGAATGAACTTCGTATTATTTGTAGCACACTTGACGCCCATTTATCGCAATAAGCTTTGTGCTCTGTTACCTTTTAATAAACTATCAGCTTTAAAATTCTGCCAAATTCATAACGAAATTCAAATACCGTTTTGGTGCTCTTTAATGCAACATGAGTGCTTTCGCTTCAGTGCCTCAGTTCAAGCGGCATGTGAACCCATCATATCTTTCTCTTTACTACTATTGTACGAAATTAACATGAAGGGACATCAAAAGGTATTTTATACGATACAGTGCAACTTACTCAGATTTCTCATGTAATTGCTCATTCGGTGTTTCAAACTGCGGAAAACGTGTAAAGCTTGTAAACAATGCCACATAACAAACTGCACTCAATGACCAAGTGATGCTGACATAGTTATGGTCTGTGATATTGGCACAGATTCTGTGTAATAAACAGTTCTTTGACTCCATACACACATCTTGGAATAGACGTTTAGTTCCCACTTTAAGTGAATCTTAGTTCCCAGGACATCTACAATATGGATTAAAATGATAATGCTGTAAAAATGGCTTCTTAAATTATTATTTTTTTGTCTGGAGCCCTGAAAATGTGATAAGCAGGGCAATGAAATGGGGAAAAAAGCAAGAAAATGCAAAATAAATAAATACAAAACATAAATACTTTTTTTTTTTAAATAATAAAAAATGAAAAATTCTGTTTGACCAGTCCCTAAGAAAAACACTTTTGTAATATTTGTTTCATGCATCTGGTTGTAAGAGTTTGCCCGTTTCTGAGCCCAAACAATCCTGTCAGGTCCCATAAAGCTTTGGTTTCTTTATGACATCACAGCCATCAAGTGTGTGACCTTAGCATACAACCTCAAGCCATAATGAATAACCATGTGTCTTATTGAATAAGACAGAAGGCAGTGAGCCAGCAGGATGTTACTTTAATGCTTCTGAGAAATGTGTTTGCTTTTGGTCAGACATTGATTTGGGCTGTAAGAGTCACATGAGGAAAATTTTTTTGTATTGTAATATCTTGTAAACCTCCTTAATTGAACTGTTGCAGTACCTCTTTTGTAACATCACTGTGTGCTTTAAAACCCCCATAGAGGTCATTATAGGGCACGTTAAAGACCTTGAAAGGTGTAATACTATCCTCTGTCCAGTGACGAGTGTGATTATTAGGGGTGTAAATCGGATGGTTCATCACGATACGATACGATATAAATTCTCATACCCAGCGATACGATATTTGCGATACCTCAAATTCTACGATACGATACGATTGATTCGTTTCGATACAGAAGTATATTGATCGATATATCGATATTATGATATTATATACCTATTTTAAACAACCATCTACATTTTTATTAACTCACAAATGCAACCAAAATATATAACATGAACATTTATCTGAAATTTTCACATCCTGTTCCACAATTGGGACATTCACAACAAAAAAATAGGCCTACACTTTGTTTGTTTTTTTAAATAATAAAGAAAATAAACATTTGGAAAAACAATTCTGGCTGCTACTATGGGCTCAGTGCTAAAAATTTTCTACAGATAACCAAATTACAAGCAATAGCAGAAAATAAATACAAAGACACAAGTTCAATAAACAGTGCTTTTCAGGTTTTTCAGCTCAGTCTAAAATCAATTTTCAGGTACGGTACAGAAATGTAATAATCAAATGTAAAATAACAGCATAGTCTTCTCTGTATAAATTAAATATAGATGAATCATTTTTGATGTTACAAAGGTTATTTAGTCAGGAGCAGTGAGCACTTGTATTTTTCTTTGACAGCATTAGATTTATTATTAGTTTGCTTTCACTGTAAGAACGAAAGCACGGATTTAATACACATGCCTTTTCTTTCTCAACTGTTTATATTAGAGATATGCCTAACCGACTGCGTTTACTAGGATATTCGCCAAAACGCGCATTTGAAGTAATTTTGTCTATTTATTCATCCATGCACAAAAAAGCGGAAGAGACGTCTTTTATGCTCACCTTGTGCTTTCGGGCAGTCCTTATATCAAGTCCTGATACGTGAGTTTAAACGAGAATGCACGCGTTGGCGGTAATGCTTAGAAGTGAAAATGTGGACAGTGCCAAAATAAAGGTGCCAATTTATACTACAGATATCGATATTTTACGCGTGGCATCGATGCATCGTATCGTCAGACATCGTATCGATGTATCGATCCATATCGACGAATCGTTACACCCCTAGTGATTATAGGGTTTTAGCCTGTCTATTGGGTCTATCCTGTCCTCATCAGGTCATTTAAATCAATCACCCAGGAAGACTCTGTTTCAAAGAATTCAGGGGTGGACTGGCCATCTGACATATAGGTTGTTTTCCCGGTGGGCCGACGCACTTCGCGGTTGATACTTTGGCCCATCATGCAGGGACAACGGCGCATTGTCGGCGTTTGTCTTCTGTATTGACAGCGTAAACCCAATTGGAATGCACCATAGTTGGAATGATGAAGTATCTTGCTCTGCATATATAAATATTGCTTCACCCCTGGAAATATGATAAAAATATTACGTAGTCTGTAAACAGGACATTAACAGAGGCCAGAGACTGGACACGATAAAGACAGACGCAAAGAGGAGAGAACAGACGCGTCAGCAGAGAACAGCCAGAGTATGCTCACTGGTCGTGATGCTCGAAATATTGGAAGAAAATTCTAAACACTAAATTTGGGGTGGAGGTTTATAAGGATGAACTTCTGAAGGGAGCTGACTGTCTTCAGAAGTTTCAATGGCATTTTCTTTTCATCCTACCTAGATATATCACATATTAAAGTAGTATTAATAAGCGCAACACTACTTTTTGTTTACAGCGGTAACCAAGAAAACACTATATTGCAGCTGTAAGGGCCACCTACAGTGGCAGAGAGTGAATTTGCATTTTTTGCATAATTTCTCAGCTAAAGTCAGACATTCTATTTGCTTTAAATCTTGTCATTGTACAATCTAATTTAAATAAAAATAACTGCTCACGCTACAGGTATGTTGCATCTTTGTTTGGACTGTGATTAAAATGCAATGGTTGCCTCTAATTTCAAATGGTACAAATGTGTGTTTGTGTGTGTATTTTGAATGACTGTGTATATATATATATATATATATATGGGTGCTGTCCGACTGGACCGATTCTAATTGTGGTGGTGGGCCATTTGAACCAAAAAATGCCAGGGCTTTTTTTTTGTCGCAGTCCAGCCCTAAAAGAATTTCACTGACTTTTATGATTTTATTAATCGAATACACATTAAAAGACCAAAGTTGGTTACAGAAATCTGTCATACACTACAATTCATAAATATTATATGAATGGAATGTCCATAACATGACCATTAAACAGTGACTGATGACCATAGCTTGGCTTTAACAGCCTCACGCCCTGAAGGATCAGTTGATGTTGTTTTGCAGTCTGTTGGTTTTTGAGTGGATGCTCCTGATAATGGTTGAGATGATTGAGGTGCTTGAGGTTAGACCTGGTTTTATGAAGACATCTAGCCGAGTAGATGGCCTGGACATTTTCGAAGCTCACAGCCAATAATGAGCTTCTCTAAATTCACCAGCCTCTGTGGTGAATCATCTCATCAGATTGCGCTTCAGGGCAGAGCGGCTCCCTTACCGGGTTGTTACACCGCATTTTGTAGTGTTTCAAGTCTAGGTAAGCATGAAGAGTCAGATTTCAGAAGTTACAATTCAAGGATTTATTAGCATCAAAGGCCAACAGCAAACACAGCCTGCATGCCACATGGTTGCTCACATTCAATTATTCTTCTACACCTTTTATAGGTACCAACTTAGTAACCCATAGTGCCCTCTTCTGGTGAATCAATAACACAACATATTCCCCCATTACTTAAATCATACATTCCTCACTGAATCCCAAAATGTAAAGTTACCACAATATTTCCATATTCACATTAAAGTACATCTTAATGAACAGCTTAGCAATACAGCATAACTGATTCTTAATATACCCATGGAACAATGCACCACTTTAATGCTAGTTTGGGTTCCATGGCTTTCCAGACACAATAGCAGATTGAATACAGCTCTTGAGCACACGATGAAATCTCTCAATGGCACCATTTGCAGCTGGATGATAGACTGATGTACATATATGCTGAATATCTCTTTTTCAGAAACTCCGCAAACTCCACTGAACGGAATTGTCATCCATTGTCAGATACAAGGTACTGAGGATTTCCAAATCGACCAAAAACAGATGTCAAAAACTTAGTAACATTTTGAGTTGTGATCGAAGAAGTAAATGCCACTTCAGGCCACTTACTATGGTAATCAATCAGAGTTATCATATAACGACAATCCCAAGTAGCAGTTTCAAATGGGCCCTATATATAAATACGCTTTTACCTACCACACGATGATGTACAAGTCCTTTGTGCTGCAGAACCAGGGTCGTGTCGTGGCACACTTCTCAACATTTAACTCCAGATGTGGTGTTAAAACACGCTCCTGAACACCAATTAATGAACTCCAAAATAAAACACAGCCAGGGAGTATCCCATAACACAAACTGTAGTCAGAGTATCATCGAGATAGTGGGCGACATTTGTCAATCCTTGCAGTACAATTGCTAACATTTTCTGGAATGCAGAAGGTGCTGAAGCTAGGCCAAATGGTACACGGCAAAACCTAAATAGGCCTTCGTGTGTTATAAATGCAGTCAAATCACGGCTTTCTTCATGTAATAAGAGTTGAAAGTAAGCACTCTCCAAATCAATTGTAGAGAAAACAGTTGCTCCACATAACTTAGACAACAATTCCTCAATATGTGGCAGAGGATAACTGTCCGTGATCACAGCTTTGTTTGCTTCTCGTAAATCTACACACATGCGAATGCCTCCTGATTTTTTCTGCACTACTACAATTGGTGAAACCCAAGGTGATGCATCAACTTTCTCAATAACACCTAGGTCAAGAAGACGTTGAAGTTCTTCAGAAACAGCATTCCGAACAGACAATGGTAAACGTCTGAATTTTTGACGTACAGGTGCAACACTGGAAGAGATCTTTACCTTATGCAGGAAACCTTTTGCACATCCCAGTTTATCCACAGGCACTGAAGCAGAAAGGCCCATCACATGTGCTGGAGGTTGAGCAGATTTTATCGGAACAGAAGATGCTCCAAAGTGAAGATGCAGGCCATTAATTAAATCCATTCCGAGAAGAGCAGTGCCAGACTCAACTATAAAAATGGAAGTCTCGCAGTTAACATCATTCTTGGTGACAGTAACAGGTAAGCATCCAAGCACTGGTATTGGATCACGGGAATAAGTCACCAATTTAACAGAAGGAGGCAGCAAGGAGTCTTTCTTAAAGTATGTCTCGTACACAAATTTTGGCAAAATGGTAACAGAGGACCCAGAATCCACTATCAACTCCACAGGTACAGAAGCAGTTGTGACTGTAGCAGTACACTTAATCTTATCAGTTAGCACATTTTGCATGTACAAAATTTGAAGTTCAGGCAATTCAATTTCATGTACTGAGCGTGTTTGTTGTGAACGACATACTCTTGAAAAATGTCCAATCTTTTGACAATTATGGCATTTTCCTGAAACAGCAGGGCATCTAGAATCACTTGCAAGATGTTTTGTTGATCCACAAC
>NW_015625580.1:541568-544282 GCF_001515625.1 Sinocyclocheilus rhinocerous
AGCATTAACTACACAGAGCCGTTGTTCACTGACAAGCTGCGCAAAACCACGTTCATATTCGCGTGATTTTTTGCGCAGCTCGTCAGTGAACAACGGCTCTGTGTAGTTAATGCTGCTCAATGTGAAAGCACGCACGTATTAATTATTTAATACAAACTGTATTAAAGTTAAGAATGTAAAGATGAAGTTTAATTGGTTATGTAACGTTGGATAGAACATCGCTCACGTCGCTGTATCAGAACACAGCAGGCGCATACTGTGCAGTAATTAGCAAACGTTTTGTAGAGAAATAAAAAACAGGACGCACCACTACAATTATTTGCACTCGCACAAATGCTCCCAAATATATTTTGAGCTCGCACAGATTAATTTTCGGGAGCATATGTGACCAAAATGGTCGCAGTTTTGAGCCCTTCAGTGCTAAATGATTGCTACGGTGGTTTCTAGGTAATTGCTTATTGACCATAGTTGAAATTGTCCCACCCCATGACATTCTGGTCTCAGGTCCTTCCTTCATTGATAATTGGTGGTGTTTTTGCCCATTTTCTCCACCACGTTTTTGCACAATTTATCCACCAATATTCATCCATTAAAGTGAAAATTTCTAAAAGCACAAGTTTTATCATTTACAAAATTAATGGCACATCTCTTCATCATTATCATGTCTGAAGCACAAAGGGTGCAGTCTTACAAATATCGTTCAGGTTAAGGTGTGGTCACATTGGTGACTAGTGATGTGTAGTCCTACCAAGCTGTTATCACAGCATGTGAGCAGAGCATAGCATAGCGGGGAGCAGATCAGTGAACGTGAGGGTAGCTTATACCAGCGTTGCCCAGTACAGCTATGCTACACCATGTTACAGCACAGTTGCGCTATTGCAAACAGGAACAAATATACTACATAGAAATTTCCTGTCAGCGTGTTATTTGAGTGGACTGAGCATGAGTGGAGCGTTCGCATGGGCCGTGAGCAACTCAACGGAATGCACATTCATAGAGCAGAATATTGAGCGGAGTGTCACACTACGCAGTGACGACGGCTAGATGGAGGGTAAAACCTGTGCGCTGAACACTGCCGGGTGGTGCAGCATGGCATATATCCTTGGGTTATATTTTCAATCATTTTTCTTTTTAGGCCAAAAACCGAAAATGCAATTTTTGGCTGATAGTTCCGCAGACAGAGGTCCTTTGATTCATATTGACTGGATTTCACCTGCAAAAATTCTCGAAACAATGGTAAATGTGGCCATATTGTATTACTATTACAAGTTTGTTCAGATCCATTAGCATTAGCAAGCATTACTGATTTAAAAAAAAAAAAATGAGAGCCTGCTAAACAGTTGTCTTCCTTCAAGGAAGTATTTTGCAGAAAGGAAGGATTCTGTCAATTTTTTTACACGTCTATAAACAGTCCCTTCCACCAGCGCAAACACTCTGAGACTTCAGTGTCTTACAGGGAACACGCTGCCAATCTAACGTCTGCCGGTGACACTGATGTTTGCCAAAGCTCAGTGTGTTCAGATATATGACAGTAATGAATGGAGATGCCTATCTCTGTCACTGCAGGCTACAGAAGGTCTGATGAAAGCCTAAGAGGTGGGGTGTTTGCATTAAAACATGCTAAAAGGTACATACTAGTACCTTTTGAAAGGTGTTTTTTTTTTTTTGTGAGAGTATACAATTTTGATGCAAGTAAGCATGTGGTGCATGCACTATCATGCACTGAATGCATGTACATGCAATAATAATTATTGCATGAACTCATTTTTAATGAATACGGTCAAATTATACAAATATAACAGAAGATAAATAAATTGGAGATGTTCACGCATCAACTAGCCCAGCATTAACACCATGACCTTAGCTCAGCCATGTGCTACATGTGTACTGCATTTTGAAGGTTGTTGCTTTCTAGAGAATTTCAGAAGCTTGTTGCAATGGACACAAGCCTTCACTGTTCTGTGATATCAGATGCTACTAACTAGTACTTGAAGTTGACCAGTGACTCTTTTGGGTTGGGGCATTTACATCTTTTTTCAGTTTGGGGAAACAGATGAGAGGAACCTGCTGTTGTTATAAAGCTATAAAATCAGCCATTGATGGAGATCTTCACAGTGTGGTTCACCACAGATTGTTGCCTGTAGAGACAGAGAGGCCTAATCATCTGGTTTTGGTGATGAATGTTAAGGTTTCCAGACAGCCATTGATGTGCAAAATGTGGGGATGTGCAGTGAAGCCCTCAGCTCCATATCCCCCCTTGGGCAATTAAACGAGTGTGTGTTTGTGAGTGTGTGGTTTTTGGTGCTGCTCTATATTTGTGTAATGTCTCCTTTGAGATCATATCCAGGCAGTAAACATTGTGCTGCCTCCTTCAGAGTCCCAAACAAGTCCCTAGATGGTTTGTAGGAGAGGGCCGGGTATATTGTACATCATCTCTCCTCTCATGTCTCCCGAGAGGTTAAAGCCTGCATCTCATTGTCTGCATTGATCTACGGACTGCACAAGGATGATGATCAATATCTGGATTAGTGGAGGCAGGTGTTTCTTTGTCTGTCTCTTCTTTCAATTCAATTCAATTCAATTCAAGTTTATTTGTATAGCGCTTTTCACGATACAAATCGTTGCAAAGCAACTTTACAGCAAATTAAGTTTCTACAATATTTAGTGGTAGCTTATCAGTGGTGACTGTTAGTTAATGTACATATGGCAGAAAT
>NW_015625580.1:548588-550678 GCF_001515625.1 Sinocyclocheilus rhinocerous
AAACGTGTTAAATATGACATATATGTATGTAATATAATGTGTATTTCCATTACAGGTTTGGTCTTAAATTTCATATAAGGTGGTATTAAAAAGTCTTAAATTTAACTTGTTCATGTCTGTGTAGAAACCCTGGTATCAGAAACAGGTAACATGTTTCGTAGCTTGGCAATGTTTCTAAGATGGAAGGATGCTGTTTTTGTAACATGGGAAATATGATTTTCAAACTAATATAACACCCAGATTTTTGACTGTAGAGGAAGTAACAGTACATCCGTCTAGTTGCCAATTAGAATCCAAGAGATTCTGTGTACTGTCATTTGGCCCAATAAATATCTCCGTCTTATCCAAATTTAATAAGAGAAAATTATTGGTCATCCAATCTTTTACATTTTTAACACACTCTGTTAGCTTAGATAATTTAGAAGTTTCATCTGGTCTTGTTGAGATATATAGTTGAGTATCATCGGCATAACAGTGGAAACTAATCCCGTATTTTCTGATAATATTACCAAGGGGCAACATGTATATTGCAAATAGCAGAGGACCTAGGACAGATCCTTGTGGCACTCCATATTTTACTGGTGATAATTGAGATGACTCCCCATGTAAATGAACAAAGTCGGACAGGTACGATCTAAACCATCTTAAAGCCTGCCCTTGAATACCTGTATAGTTTTGTAATCGATCTATGAGTATGTCATGTTCTATAGTGTTGAACGCAGCACTAAGATCAAGTAAAACTAGCAATGAGTGGCTTCTTGGCTTCAGCTTAATCGCCAAAACGCCAATCCAGTCAGAAGCTGCTGAGGAGAGGAATGAACACTTACTGATGTCTTGCTGTGAGACAAGGCAGACAGTCCTTTGCTCTGTCTGTCATTGCTGAGTGCTATATTCACTCATTTGCTCTTGTCTACTGCCAGGAGATTAACAGAATCTACTTCAACACGTCTCTGCTCACAGCCACTACACTTTATCTACATGTCTGTGTTATTTGACGTTCGCTGTTTGCCAGGTTCTGTAGCTCCTACCTGCCGTTGCCTTGGTAGCAGTCACAGGGCCTCAGCTGGTGAGTTAGTGCTGCCCCATAGGCTGTCTATCTCAGCTCTCATTTCTCCAAACCTGACAGCTGCCTCAGCAGGCCTTTTAAGGGCTATTTAATAAGACAAATAGTAATCTCACTTGTATTGACAAAACATTCTTAATTATTAAAAATTAATAAACATTAAAAATGACTAATTCCCTAAAATTATTTTTTATTATTATAATTTTTTTTTGGACATCCCCTAAAATTATTTTTATTTTATTTTAAATAGTTTTATTTAAATTAAAGCATTTTAGGCATTCACTTTTTTTATTTTTTTATTTTATCATTTTGGGGCATTCTCCAAAATGAATGATTTTGTTTTGGCATTTTGGGCCTTCTCCAAAATTTTATTTTTTTATTTTATTTTATTTTTGAATTTGTTTTTCATATTTAATCTAACTTGAAGCATTTTAGGCATTCCCAAAAATTAATATTTATTTCTTGTATTAAAGTTTATTTTAATTAAATTGAGTCTTTAATTTTATTTATTTATTTGTTTTGCAAAGAGGGCTTCCAGGTTGCTCTCTTTGATAGGGGAATAACGCAGTACTGGTTGCTATCACAATACCTAGCCATGTTTTCCTTTCTGTTAAGCCTCTACTTCTTTCTCTCTCAATTAGAGACTAATGTGCTCTCACCTTCCCAGCCGATGAGTTCAGAGTGCAATCGCACAAGGTGAAAGCCATTAAAGGGGTCATATGATGCAATTTCAATTTTTACTTTCTCTTTGGAGTGTTACAAGCTGTTTGTGCATAGATAAGATCCCTAAAGTTGCAAAGACTAAAGTCTCAAACCCAAAGAGATATTCTTTATAAAAGTTAAGACTTGTGCACGCCCTCCTAAAACGCCTCGTTTAAACACGCCCCTACACGTCTACTTCACTGAGTGGGAAGATTTGAATAACACCGCCCAAATGTTCATGCAAAGAAAGAAGGCGTAACTTCTAGGCGTTTCAGAAAGGCGGGGCAAAGAGGAGAAACAATAATGTACAGTATGTGGAAAATAA
>NW_015625580.1:550754-554208 GCF_001515625.1 Sinocyclocheilus rhinocerous
ACAACGCACTGGATAGCTGGCCAATCAGAGCACACCTTGCTTTTTCAGACCAATCAGCTTTGTAAGAATCGACGCGTTTCAGAAAGGCGGAGCATAGAGGAGAAACAATAATGTACATTATGTGAAAAATAATGTGTTTTTTTAACCTTAAACCGCATAAGCACATTTCATTAGACCAAATACGCAACATAATGTTCTTTTTAGCAACATCATATGACCCCTTTAATACCATATTGAGGTAATAGGTGTTTTTCTGAAGAGGGTGTGGAAATGTGATATGTGAAGTTCAAATAATTTTTCATTTATGACACGAAGTTGCAAACTTCAGATGAGAATGTGAAAGGATTTTTACTTTTTCTCAAGCTCTGAGGTTCATATCATGCTCTAAAAAAGATTGTTGTGACTTTTTGCAGCTGTCATTTGTATCAATTTTGAAAATACAAGTAAATACTAGTAACATACAGTTTGATTATTATTTAAAAATATAAAGTTATTGATGTGAAGATTTTTCATCCTCATCTTCATGTTTAAAGGTTCAGGTTTTTCTATATTGAGGAGGTTAAAAGTGCCTCCCCCCTCTCTCAGTCACACACAATGCCCATAAGCCTCATTTGCCATCTGATTATCCAGTAGGGAGAGCTGTTCAAGCAGGGTCCCACACAGGGAGAGCCTGAGGTGTGGGAGGGGCAGAGGCGGCCTCATCTCTCCCAGCATATGGCCGGCTAAACGCTCATCTGACCTAAATTGACCTCAGATGAGAACACAGTCTCAAACCTCCAGTCTCCTGACTGCTAATGCAATAATTACCACAGTCTCTCTGCACCTAATGCAGGAGATCTATAATTGAATGATAATGTAGAACCTGTCATCATGTACATAGACATTTTTAAAGGTGGTATTTGCAAAGAAATGAACTTAATTATTTTTTGTGTATTTAGCTTTTTTCTCTCAAAACTGACTGGCTACTATGGATGTGTCTAAAGAAATATTTCTGATTTAAAAAAAAATTATATTTTATGTATCAGTTCCACTAAATACTTATGAATTGAAAAAATTTATAATTACTATTTGGAAACTATAAATGTGATGGTTTCCAAAAATGGGCTTTGTATTTTACTTTTGTTAGTATTAGTGTTAATAATGTAGTGTTAATATTTTGAATTAGCTTTTATTCTTTTATTTTCAATTTCAGATTTAATTTTAGTTTTAGTAATTTCATTATGGTCTTTTGTCACTCTTCTTGTTTTTTAAATATTTCTATATAGTTTTAATTTATTTGTTTTAATAGTTTTAGCAATTTAACTTCAAATTATTTATTTCAGTTAGTTGCAAAGGCAAAATTTCTAATGTTCTTTTTTAAGGTATTTTATGTGCTTTTGTCTTTCTAATTGATTTTAGTTTTTTAATATTTATGTTTAGTATTTATTTCAGTTTTAGTAACCTCAGTTAGTTGCCAAGGCGAGATTTCGCATTTTCTAAAGTTTAGTCTTCTAATGTGTATTTTATTTATTTCACCTTTATTTAAATGACTGGAAATTATTTTTAATAGTTTTAGTTTTAGAATAACTGTGGCCCACATCAACTATCTGAATACAGAAATAGATAATTTTGTCATTGCAAATACAGGTCTTTTGCAGATATTTAAGAGTAACTTAAATAAACAGTGCTACTGCTGTTATAATTAATTATGTCAACTGTCAAGCAAAAACAAAAAAAGAGCATTTCAAACAACTGTTGGTGTATTGAGGTTTGAATTAGTCATGTGTCAGGCTTTGCTACATAGTGCCCTTGCCGATAAAGTGTCCTTGCGGTCACCCTCGCTGTTCCGCATCTTTCGCCGACTAGTTTGGTTATACAATAATTGGTTAACATAGCGAGTAACAGTTGAGACATGAAGGGAAGAGAAAAGAGAGAGAGAAGGAGACAAGTAAATTGAAATGCTTTACAGGGGACTAGTGGCGAAAGAGACTCCTCATTAGCACAGCGCTTTCTTGGAGTTTGAGCTGTCCTTTCTTTCTCTGCCTAAAACACTCAGAGAGAGGCAGAGGAGGCTGGCCCCGTCCCTCGTCCTCCTCTGTGTTGATGTGCAATTACGAGCTGGAGCGCTCATCAGACACAAAGCACAGAGATGCTCATGCGCTCTGCCTGTCTGCTGCCCATTTTAATAGGACACTTTTCTTTATGCAGCACTCCCCATTCAAATGGAGACATCAAAGATGGAAGGATGAACAAATAGAGAAATATGCAGAGTTTTTCTGGGTGTAAGGAGGACAGACTTTGCTTTTATGAGAAGAGGATGAAATTGGCTGACATTTTCACATCCGCCAAGTTGATGTGAATTATTTGGCCAGAGCGGTCTAGCTTTAGGGAGAGGGTTCCTGTGAGTATTTAAAGAGATAGTTCACCCAAAAATTCTTAACTTTGATTATATAAACCCAAATTCTTTAGAATATATTTTTTGCAGAAGAAAGAAATTCATACAGGTTTGGAACAATATGAGGTTGAGTAATTGAGGTCAGGATTTTTTTTTTTTGAGTGAACTATCCCTTTAAGTTGAGTCTCTTCTCCAATCTTAAACTCTTAAGGTAGATGCTTGGGATGTTTGGGATAACTTGATCTTGAACTTTAGTAGGAAATTCTGTCCAGTAACCAGCAGTTTAAAGGCCCCATCAAATCAGAATTGGAATTTTGTGTCTTGTAGTTGATGTTTGTTTACTTTCCAGTGATTTTGTGATTTATTTAATCAATAATCAAAGTAATATAATTCAGTTTTACCACTTAGTTCCTACAAGAGTAAATTACTAAAGACAAGAAACACTGAAGAGACATTTAATCACTTTTTTTAAACCGCCAGGGGTGTATTTCAGAAAGGAGGTTCAACAAACTCTGAGTTAAAACTTGAACTCTGAGTTTAACATTAGTCTAATGCTTTTTCACATAATTAAATGTTCTCTAATCCAACATGTTACATTTCTTAATTATGGTAATGAAAAACATTTGACTTCTATTCAGAAGCCAACAGCAAGAAGGCAGAGACTCGACAGATGAAGAGGAGATGGCCACAATACCAATATTAAAATCCAACTGGGAAAATAATAATTTGTTGCTTTTGTATTTGTAGAACATAAAGATGACCAAATAAATTGTGAATAATTTGTTTATTTAACAGCTGTGGTGGTGGTTATGGTATATAGCTTGCACTACCCTTCCATCTGGCATCCTTCCATTCAATACAGTTGTAATGTGGTGTTTGGGTTTTGTCTTGTTCATGTTTCCATGTCTTTTATTTTGTAATTGTTTTATGCTGTTTGTGTCATACTTCCCTTGCCCTCATGTACCTGCACCAGCACCACAGATGAAGAGGAGATGGCCACAATACCAATATTAAAATCCAACTGGGAAAATAATAATTTGTTGCTTTTGTATTTGTAGAACATAAAGATGACCAAATAAA
>NW_015625580.1:554222-555578 GCF_001515625.1 Sinocyclocheilus rhinocerous
ACAGTAATCAGCTTCATTTTCGGAAGGTGCGATGGTGAGAATGTGTGTAATCAATGCATCCAACCACACTGGAAATCCTAAAGGAAATTCTAATTATTAGGTTAATTAGAGGTCGCAAAAAAATTTTATCAAGTGAACGTCATTTAAAAATGGTACCGTTCAAATAAATATGCATGTGGATATGGCATAATAAATAAATTAAATCAAATTAAATTAAATCCTCTCCTGATGTAAATGTAACCCCGCGAATTAATGCAGCCTCCTCATCTACAGGATCCCGTGTAAAAAGACATTTACTGTGTCTGCATGACGAAAATGAAAGTGGTGCGGTGAGAAAAATAATCTTGTTCCCATTTGCATTAAAATTATTTTTCTTACCCCACTGGCAGATAATTTTATTTCACCCAGGAAACAAGACTAAATATTGTATTTTTTTTAATATATATATATATAGAAAATGCATCATGATTTAAGAATTTGTAGATATTTGCACTTGAAATAAGGCAAACATCTCGGCAATAAAAGCATTTTTGCAGCATGAATGAATGAATGAGGTATTTAAACATCGCTTACGCTTTAAAAAGGGGGAGGAGACCGAAAGAAACTCTGGGTTTACCGAAGAAAACCTGCTCCCGACCAGGTTAGGTTCACAGAGTAAGTTACTATGGTAACTTGCCAAGAGGTTTAGTTTTGTCTTTTATTGGAACCGAAAACACTGAGTTTCCCTTTTCTGTGGTTAACAAACTCTGAGTTTCCAACAAAACCCACTTTCTGGAATACACACCAGGGGTGTATTCCAGAATGCACAGTTAACTTACCGTCAGCTAAACCCTGAACTTTCGGTTGATTAACCCCAAACCTTGCTTACTCGAGGTATGTGGTTCCAAAAATGCGTCCAGGAGTAAGTTCACTCAACTCAGATTAAGTTCCTGGTTAAGACTCAAGACATTCTCAACAGAGCGACGAAACAACGAGTCACTATGGAAACGGACCCTAAGAAAAAGCGCGCCATGCGGTTTCTTTATTCTTCTTTTGTTCAATGGTCGTTTACATGCTTAGTGCATATCGCCACCTAATTGATGTCAGAATAAAGTCAGAATTGCGTGATATAAACTCGCAATTGCGAGACATAAAGTCGCAATTCTGAGAAATAAAGTCAGAACTGCGAGATATAAACTCACAATTCTGACTTTTTTTCTGGCAATTCTGACTTTTTTTACTCAGAATTGTGAGATATAAACTCGCAATTCTGAGAACATATCAGTCTTTTTTCCGAAAAAAAGTGAGATGTAAACTCGCAATTGCGAGGAAAAAAAGTCAGAATTGCGAGTTTTTATCTCGCAAATCTCGCAATTC
>NW_015625580.1:557868-568818 GCF_001515625.1 Sinocyclocheilus rhinocerous
TCGCAATTCTGAGAAATAAAGTCAGAACTGCGAGATATAAACTCACAATTCTGACTTTTTTTCTGGCAATTCTGACTTTTTTTACTCAGAATTGTGAGATATAAACTCGCAATTCTGAGAACATATCAGTCTTTTTTCCCCTCTCAAAATTGGACTTTAATTCGCAATTGCGAGTTTATATCTCACAATTCTGAGAAAAAAAGTCAGAATTGTGAGATATAATCTCGCAATTGCGAGTTATAAAGTCAGAATTCTGACTTTATATCTCGCAATTCTGACTTTATATCTCGCAATTCTGACTTTATATCTCGCAATTCTGACTTTATATCTCGCAATTCTGACTTTATATCTCGCAATTCTGACTTTATATCTCGCAATTCTGACTTTATATCTCGCAATTCTGACTTTATATCTCGCAATTCTGACTTTATATCTCGCAATTCTGACTTTATATCTCGCAATTCTGACTTTATATCTCGCAATTCTGACTTTATATCTCGCAATTCTGACTTTATATCTCGCAATTCTGACTTTATATCTCGCAATTCTGACTTTATATCTCGCAATTCTGACTTTATATCTCGCAATTCTGACTTTATATCTCGCAATTCTGACTTTATATCTCGCAATTCTGACTTTATATCTCGCAATTCTGACTTTATATCTCGCAATTCTGACTTTATATCTCGCAATTCTGACTTTATATCTCGCAATTCTGACTTTATATCTCGCAATTCTGACTTTATATCTCGCAATTCTGACTTTATATCTCGCAATTCTGACTTTATATCTCGCAATTCTGACTTTATATCTCGCAATTCTGACTTTATAACTCGCAATTACGAGTTTATATCTCACAATTCTGTGAAAAAAAAGTCAGAATTGTGAGATAAAAAGTTAAGCAATTACCTTTTATTTTTTTATTTATTTTTTTATTCAGTGGCGGAAACGGGCTTCCATACATATAGAATACGCTTCGTTATTTATACAACATAACGTTAATATTACGACTTATAGGCCATCTGCACAAAATGCCCCGAGCACATGAAAGTGTCTGCGCGGCTTTGAATGAACTCCTTTTGTGGACGCGTTCTTCACGCAACAATGTGCAGAAACACAGCAACTAAACTCTAAAAATTCACAGCGCTTTATTATAATAGTGTTCTCATTATAATTGTCATGTATATGACAGTCTCAGTTATAGTTATTAATATTCTGCATTGTTGTTTGTCCTGCTCGCGCTGCGCGCTGAAGAGACAATCACCGTAGTACTACAATGAAGCGCTTTACTGCAGCGCAACTCAACCTGTGTCAGTTTGAGTCTTGTTAAAGATTTAAATCCCTGCCGCCAAGATACTCCTCTGTTGGTCAAGGATTATGGAAAGTGAAACGAAAATCTATAGGGGTGGTTGGATTTATTCAGGCACGTTAAAATATTTATTTGAAGTGTCTTTATTTTCAGATTCTTATTTACAGCATTATTTTAATAGGCTGTATATTAACGTATTGGGAGAAAACCAGTAGTCCTATGTGAAATCAGACATTTGAGCACCCCCATATAGCCAAAATGGCATGATCATAACACCCCGCGAATATTCGACTGTGAGTAGTCGAATCTAGGCTGATTTATACTCGACTCGTCCGCGAGTTCGCTTGGGTGCGCGGCAAATATGACGTCATCGCGGTGTTGGCGGAAGTTCGCTTTGAGTGCGCGCGAACTCATTTTGCGTGGCGGTGCGCATGGCATTTTTTGTAACTTTCCGCGCAGCTCCTCATCCTAAGATGCAGGAGTTCAGGGCGATTCTAGCCCAACATGCACGTCTGTGCCGTCATTTGTGTGAAACAGAAGCAGTTTGATGTGAACTTCAAACTCCATCAGGGGATTTTTGACGCTTTGACAGAAAACAGTTTTTTTTTTTTTTTTTGCATAGTTAAGGCTTTTTATTTGAAGTAAGTTTTATTTTGATTGTATAAAAATAGAATTAGAATTCATTTAGATACTATTTATACACTATTTGCTTAAAGTTGTCTTGTGTTTTATGCAAAATAAAGCCAATAGTTTAAGATTGTTTTAATCAGTTTGTACATAAAGAAATTATTTATTCATCAACACATTCATCACGCGAGAAGTCTTGTACAGGCAAATTACTTCTCACCGGTGATTCCCGATGGTTTTAGAGAACAATTACTCCTCGTCGCCCCCTGTCGTTTCAAAGAATAGGACAACGGCGAACGCGACAAGTATAAAAGCCTCGTCCGTTTGGGAAGGTGCGCGCGCAGTCAGCGGAGGCTAGCGGAGCGGAGCTAGGCGAAAGTTTAAATCCCGCTTCAGGCTCCTCCTATCAAAGCATCGAATCTTCGACGATTCGGGGTCACCCCTACCTATTACTAATATTTCACTTTAAAATAAAAAAATTAAGAAAAAAAGACAATAATAATTTGGTAACACTTTATATTAAGGAACACAGTCACTATTAAGAGTTTTCCCTCAATAAAATCCTAGTTTTCTGCTTATTGACGGTAAGTAAATTAGTTGTTTGTTGTTAAGTTTAGGTATGGAGCAGGGTTAAGGGATCTAGAATATGGTCATGCATAATAAGGCATATAATAAACAGCTAATATGCTAGTAAAATGCATGCAAGTATGCAACTAGTTAATAGTGAATATGTGTTCCCTAATCTAATCATTTCTACCAATCATTTCATGTTATTATATTAGTACAGCTGTAAATTCTTCATTTTCAGACGTTAAACCATAAAGCTTTTATTTTGACACAAAACTGCAGGGAGCATGGGAAGATGATTGACTCATGTTGTGTTCTCAAATGCACATTATAGGTGACCCAAACTCAGAGCAGAAGCATAGATGAGTTTGTGTGGAGCAGCAATTACTGTGAATGTGCTCTGAGACACTAAAAACATCACAGCATGAGCTGCTCGCATGTAAATGAACACAGTGCCACGCTTCACTCAAAAAATTTTTTTTTAATTAAATTGCAGTCATATTGTGGCTGTGGTTTTATTCTGATTTCTCATGCAGCCCTACAAGAATTCCACATCATAGTTTATTTTGCCCTTCCCTTGTCATAGTGATTTTTGCCTATTTTCCCCCTTATTTAATAGAGCACAGAGGAAGTCAATGGCTCCACAGCGCTGACAGTCAGAGAATGCACACCTCTGGACCTCCGCCCCTGTAAACTGCCATGCTAATTAGACGCACATTAAATCAAAGCAGCATGCCACTGAAGTTAATTGATTTTTATCCTGTGCCTCTGTAATTACATTGTTGTTTTTAAGTGGATAAACCTCCCTTGTGTCACTGAGCAGTGAACGGACCCCAGTATCATAGAGCCAGACCAGAATCTTACTGTACTTCAAGAGTGTTATTAACTGAACGGGGGTTGGGGGGAGATTGTGTTTCCATGCCACTGTAATCAAACACATAGATGCCTTAATTAAAGTATAATTGCTTTGTCAAAGCGCTGCTATTCGTATTGTGCTTTTCATTACAAACCCCATGAAATTAAAATTCACGTTTTGTGGCTTTAACTCATGTCTATTAAATATGAAAGCATCAATATTATTGCAGTGAGTATGCCAGGCTTAAATCTTGTCCCTTTCTATATAACCACTACAAACACGACAACTGCAATGAAATAAAATGAAGAACAGTACGGCCTATTGACAAATATCATTGCAATTCCTTTTTCAACATTAAGTAAAAATCTATGTGAATGTATAAGGAACAGTGTATGTTTTAGGTGCTATGGTTGGTCACCATTAATTAAGTGTTTCACTGTTTTTAATTAGCTTTCAGCTTTTATCAGTTCACTTAAAGAGCAGTGTGACAAATAATAAATAATTGAAGGTACAAATAAGTCATGTAGATATTAATACGAGGTCAAAAACTTGCTTGTATAATAACTTTATTATAGAATTGATGGTTGAATTTGAAATTTGATTCTCGATTGCTTGAAATTCCATGTCAACTACTCATATATGTATGGGCAACATTTGACTCTTGAGTCAAGGGGGGCAAGAAAGAAAGAAAGAAAAAAAAAAAAATATATATATGAAATAAATAAATAAAAGCAAAATAATTTTTCTTTTCTGATGTAAACATCAAAACAATGCCCTACCATATTGCAACGCATCAAAGCAGTCAATCAAACACAGTCAAGAATAACTTAAAGAGGTTGCCACCGTTTAGTAAACTGTGGACTTGGCTCTTCCTGGTGACTTGAATGGTGATGCTTCCCGTTTGTCAGTTGATGGCCTTTCATTTTTAACCAGAAATGTGCATGCTGCTTTTCTGGTGTTCACTGAAGTTTTCCGTGTCTTTTTCCAGTGTCACTTGAAATGTTTCCGTTTTGAATCGTTGTTACCAAAGGCGAGATACGTGAGGAAAAAATAAACAATCAGTTGTGGGACTATATTCTGCCATAAATCGCACACCATTCATTGCTGAACTTTCTACCGTCCGTTGCTGGAAATGAAATGAAATTACTGGTTGATATGTCCCGATCTCAATAAAGTTTACACACGCTTTTGGTCCGTGAATTAGATCTCGCTATAGGCTGTCTGTGGAGGTTTGGCCAGGACCGGTTCCAGAATTAAAGGAACACTCCACTATTTTTGAAAATAGGCTAATTTTCCAACTCCCCTAGAGTTAAACAGTTGAGTTTTAACGTTTTCGAATCCATTCAGCCGATCTCCGAGTCTGGCGGTAGCACTTTTAGCTTAGCTTAGCATAGATCATTGAATCTGATTAGACCGTTAGCATCTCGCTCAAAAAAGACCAAAGAGTTTCTATATTTTTCCTATTTAAAACTGCAGCAGGCGCAATGATATTACGCAGCGCCTGAAAATAGTCCCAGCTAGGTAACTTCCAATAAGCCTATTTTCAGGCGCTGCGTAATATCATAAAGTGAGAGAGAGGGGGAGGGTGGGGGTATAAAGGAAGGGGAAATAAAGTCTGATAAAATGAGTAATCCTTCCACTTGCAATGTATTATTAGCTCAGATAAAGGCCAATAGGGAGCTCAGTGATTAAGATTCACTGATCTCTGAACTATGTCACTTCACCGTTTCAGTCTCCTCCTTCCCTACCTTCACCTCCATCACCTCGTTGCTAGACAACCAGACACTCCTCAGTTCCCTACTCAGAGTCTCAGCAGCTTTAGAAAAAGCAGGAGCAGCTGCTATTACTGAAACTGGCTTTCTTTAAACCTTGCAAACACACATACATACCATACATTTAGTATTGTTTATTACATAAAACAGAATGTTTGTAATTTTTTTTACTTTATTAGATATACAGTGGGGTCTAAAAGTCTGAGGACTAAATAATAAAAAGGCTTTTATTTTTATTTATGAAATGCATTTTTATACAAAATATTATTTATGATGTAATATTTTTATTGTTACATTTTTTTTATAAGCATACGTTTTGAGGAAAAAATAGGATTGAGTCGTAGTATGTCCCTAATTCAGTGATATGATTAGTGACCTAGAATAGCATTATTATTTATTATATTGTAATCTGTAATTAATTTATGTGCTATATTAAATCAGTCCATTTATTCTGTAATCTCATTCCTGACTTCAGGAAAAAACAACCTCATAACTGCAAACGCCATGCACAGTCCAGAAGCCGTCAGACATTAACATTCAATCCTGTTCCTGCAATGCAATTTGAATTATGCAGTCATTGAATACTCATTAGAGGAAATGCACAGCCCCACGCTTGACATTTTCAGTTGAACTGCATTTAATATGGAAAAATGAATATAAGAGAAGATGTAATCGCGTTTGCTAATTGTTAGACTTAAAGTGTCCCCTTTTAATGGCTGAACAGCACATACACACAAAGAGTCGTGACCTGGCATTTTGTCACATAATTCCTATCTCACCAAAGAAGAAAGCATGAAGTCTAAGTCTATTCAAGATGTTTGGAATCAGTGAAACATAACAAATGTGTGGTTTATTATATCAAGACACTAATGACATGTAACAGTTCAGCCGCAGGGAATGAAGTGGAAAGCACCGGACTCACAAAGGGTGTATTTTATTCCGCAAAGACAACAAAGGACAGGACAATGCTGCAGAATTTACCGAGAATTCACATTATACCTCAGACTGCTTAGTCAGATATTGGCTCTGTTGTTAATTCAGGGCATAAAGCTACTTAAAGAAATAGTTCAGATAAAAATTAAAATTTGTACTCACGCCCATGTTGTTACAAAACTGTATGACTTTCTTTTTGTGTGGAAACAAATGTTAAAGAACTGTTTGTGTGCATACAATTAGTCACAAAATGAGATCCCATTGACTTTTATTATATGGGAAAAAAAACACTGTGTCCGAAATCACTTACTGTCTAGTAGGTACTAAATTTGGTTTGAAACTTACTTCATGACTATTAAAAAAAGTATATAATATGAATATGGGTAGTATGGATGAAATTTTAATGTACTATATCCACCATGTTTTTACTGTCATGTAACCTACCTGCGTCACTTCACTGCTATTTATAAATCCCCTCCTATGGCCTTATGAGATACTAAAGAGTCCATCAAAATGTGCACTTCAGAATCTTGGCAGAAGTAGTAGGTCATTCTCTGTACTTTTCGCCAAGTATGGAAGTGGCATATTCAGATGCAATGTGAGACATTTTTCTAAATATCTTCTTTTGTATACAGTCATACTGGTTTGGAAAGGATATCACAGGGTAAGTAAATGATGACAGATATTTAATCTTTGGATGAACTATCCTTATTAACCAGAACTGATATAGATTCACTGGAAGTCCATGTTCTGATGCCAAAACCACACATTATCATGAATCACCTCATGTTAGGTCACCACAGCTGGAAGTCATTTGTTTTTGTTCTGTCGAGAACATTCTCTCAATTGCAGGCTATGCTATGAGTTGAAACTGATCTACAAAAAGACAGTCCTCAAACTCCATGAAACAATTGTTAATTAGTAGGAAGGAAATGATGCGGGCTGGTGTGAGAATGAGTCTGTAGCAGTAATGGTTAGTAGATGAGTTACTGCAATGGTGTTTCTGCATGTGAATGTGCGCCTGGAGGCCGGCAGTCAGTTTTGTGAGGAAGACTGCAGCCGTGAGCTGTTTTGCCTCATGTTTTGACTAACTCAGTGTAACGGCTCATTGGGAGGAGGCTGAAAAACGGAGTGTTTGTCAGAGGCATGCTGTGCTGATTTGGCAGAAGTCTGCAGGTCAACACAGCAAGCTGAACACACACATGCAGTACAAACGCACACACAAAGACGCACAGGAAATTGACTGATTAAGTCTCTCTCTCATGTAATTCATAGAAAATCTCTTTTCAAGATTTGGTAGCTGGCAACTAGCAACCTTTGTCATTAATGGTGTTTGCTAAGGTGCTAATGATAGTGCCAAAGAGCCACTGACAATGCTAAATGGTTCATTACGCCATAATTGATACCTCAAATCATAGGGTTTCTGAAGAAGAGGTGTGCAATTACTTTTGAAAATTATTAGACTTTAGATTTTTTGTTCTTGTTCTTGTTGTTTCCTGGCAGTCGTTTATACCAGATATGACTTTTTATTTTGGCCAGCAAGCTAACCCAGCTAGCAACCGCATAGCAATGCCTTGGAAACTACCCAGAACACCCTAGCATAGTGGCAGTGAGTTCTGCACTGGCAATTTCTTCACAGAATGTAAAAAAAAAAATCTACTTTCATTTTTCAACTCTAGTGTGACTTCTGAGTATAGCCGTAATTCTCACAGGATCAGAAGCTGATGACTAATGAGATTGGGGATTGTTTTGGAGGATGAACACAGTTTGACTGAACACACTTTAATGATCAACAAGATACAAGTTTATAAATAGACATTTAATCTGTTGCTCAGTTTACACCATTACAGTTCAGAAGTCTGAGACCACACTGGAAATCTGTGATTCAAGTCTGTGATTCAAATTTACCATTAAGATAGGGAAAAGTAGGATTTGGAGATAAAAAAAAAACTAAACTAAAATAGATGTTATAAGGTGAAATAAGAAATATTTTATATTTTAATGTTTAGGTGAATTTGTGACATTGATCATGTGACTCTTTGTACAGACAGTTAGATATTCTTATTTACATTGAAGCACAAGATGCACTTTGGATCTCAAATCATGCACAATATTGCCAAAATGCTTTCAGCATTGTATTTGTTTTATTTTGTCTGTTGTTCATCTTTTTATATACAATTTATTTTCTCCATATTCAATCACCCTTATTTTTAAATTCTCTCTCTTTGTTTATGCAGCCTCAGGACCATCTGAATGTTGGTTCTCTCTCAATCTCCATGGTTTAAGGTGGCAGAGGTGCATGTGGTTCATGAGAAAGCACGTCTGGGGATTATCTGGAAAAGGGGAGAAGGGAAAGAATGGGTGAGAGCAAGTGAAAAATAAAGACCTTTACACTAGAAATACAGTTTTGCCACTTTGGTATGGTAGTTTAGGGGAAAAAACTTATTTATTGAGCACCTGTGATCCTGTTTAATCAGACATTATCTGCGCTGGTATAGCACTGCACCAGGCACATTTAAATTGTCACGTTCACACTTGTCATTGCAAACAAGCCTACTTTATATCCTAATTAGTGTCATTATAGATACAACTTTCTCACAAAACTCACAGCAAAGTTTAACTTTCCTTAATCTCTTATGGATGTAAACCTATCTGCAAAAAGTTCCGTCTGCTGCTCATGACTGCAGCTCCTTTTCCTCCAGTCTGCAGTCTCATGCTCACCTTCTTATTACTGTCTACATTTTGAACGCAGACAGCTTAAAATAGCCTGAAGACATAATTGATGACATGGTTAACCCCAGCTGAACTGAGCAAATTATGTTGCTCATGTGAGTCTGAATCTTTCCTGAATGTTAATCTGAAATCTGAATCAGTGTCCATCAAAGGTTTGACCTTTTGCCTCTGACTTTGGCAACCGACCAAAGATATGTGGTTATTATTTTTATACGATTATGAGGTAGCTGGTTATATTACAGGAAATTCACTAGGAATAAATTGCATTTGCTGATAGCATTGTCGACGATGCAGCAGACTACAACAATCTGGCAGACTTCACTGGGTCTGTATAGCATCATTCTTCCACTGTGATTCAGACAACTGATTTAGCTCTTTAATACCCAGAAAGCTGATCAACAATATAGTAAATGCAGTAATATTATTAAATATAATGTTTAAAATGTTTACTTTTTAATATATTTTAAAATGCAATTTATTCCTCAATCATTACTCCAGTCTTCAGTGTCACATGATCCTTCAGAAATCATTGTAATATGCTGATTTGGTGCTCATTTCTTATTATTATCCATGTTGAAAACAGTTAGGCTGCTTCATATTTTTGTGTAAACCACGATGCATTTTGTCTCAGAATTATTTGATCAATAGAAAGTTTAAAAGAACAGCATGTACTTAAAATTGAAATCTTTTCTAACATGTTTGCTGTCACTTCAATCAATTTAGTGTCCTTGCTGAATAAAAATATTAATTTCTTTTTTTTTTTTTTCTTACTGACCTCAATTTTGAACATTAGTGTAAATACAACATTATTTCAGCACATTTAGTGCCTGTTAATCTGAACTTCGGGCTAGATAATTAATACTTTGAAATACTGCACACTAAAGTGCCGCCTGCAACGGTTTAAAACCTCTTCTTTGTGTTTTTATAAAGTTCTCAAGTCCGTGGACTCAGTAATAATAGGCTCCCACAACCGTTCTTTCATTAGTTTCTGTATCAGACAGCTAATTATGGAACTGATAATGAACAGGATGCAACATCGGCCAGCAGCATTTAGGAAAAGGATACAGCAGGACAAATAAAACTGACTTTGATTGAGCTGCTACCGACAGGATTGTTGTCTGTGACAATCACGCATCGTCAGGTGTATGAGAAGCATCTACAGAGTTAAATTCAATCCTCCAGAGCAGATTCATGTAAATTGCAATGTAATAGCTACACTGTGTTACGACCCGCTCGTTTAAGGTTGTAACATAAAAGAGGGATCAGACAACCAAGTCTAATCAAAGCAAATTGTTTTATTACATTAAACTATTACAACAACAATTAATAATGACAAACAATAATCTAGGGGTATTAATAAAAATAATTAAATTAATATAACAACAAAACTTTAACTACATAATATAAGAAATGCCAAAAGAAACAAACAAGAAAAGAGTCAGAAAGAGACACTCCTGAGAGAACTATCCCACCAGAAGTGCCTACCCCAAATAACTCCGAACACTCTTAAATACTCAAAACTAACAATCAATTAACAGGTTGACAACCAATCAAAAACGTCCACTCTCTCTCCAATAGGATCAGGAGACTCAGGGTCGTCACATGACAAACACTTTTTCCTGCTCCTGGAAAAATGTAAGATGTTTTTATATTTTTAGTGACACCTAATAATAGTGTAAATGTTTTGCTTTGTTTTATATTGTGTGTGATCACAATTTATTTATATTAATTTCATTTAAAAGAAGAGAATAAGACCCTTTTACTCAGACAATTCGATATGATAATTTGAAAAGTGTAGATATTCAGTACAACAGGGAAGAAGTGCAGAATATAATGTCATACAGATATTTTTAATATTATTAAAAAAATTTGACCATCAATGGTGGCAATCAGTAGGCTAATTTCTAATGAAGAGACCAATTTATATGACAGATTTTAATATAGGCTTTTATACATATGTAAACATTATTTAATTACCATTATAACTAGCTATCTCTGTAAAAAGATATCTGTTTTTTTATTTTACAGTGGGGTAATTTTGGTGCAGTAGCACGAGATAGCTTGATTTAAAACTTTGAATTGAATAAAAAAATGACAAGGAGGCTAAGCAGTTAATAATAAAATAAGAACAAATAAAGAAATTAATAATGATA
>NW_015625580.1:569499-578990 GCF_001515625.1 Sinocyclocheilus rhinocerous
TGTGTGTGTGTGTGTGTGTGTGTGTGTGTAGGTTGCAGTGTGTGAAGAGCCGTCGGCTCTTCAAGAAATCAAGTGGCCTTCAGCCAAGAGACCCATTACACACTAAACACAGCCACTCAATAGAATCACCCTTTAAGAAACACACTGTGTGTCTGCTGCACTGTAAATGCTACAATTAACAAACAAATAAAGGTCAAAATGCCAGCAAATCATAATGAGTTTATGTAAACACACTCAGCTCAAGTCTCACTTATAAAAATAAACCCACTTACCAAGGGATGTGCCTAAACGGAAACAGACCTAAGACCTAAATTAAGTGTTCATTAGGTATGTTTGGATTGGGAAACGATGTGGAAAATAATGCTGTCAAATTGGACAGATTATGAAATTTAAAATCTTCTCTCCATGCAAGCGGATAAAGAAATTAGTCGACTGATTACTGAAACTAACGATTGTCTCATTTATGAAAAAAAAAAAAAACTAGCCTCCTTAGGAAACAAGCAATACACAGGACTGAAGACAAATCACATTATAAAGTTTTAACAGCATTTTGGTGCAGATGAGTGACTGGTAGCAAAATATGAATAGCAGATGCGGAACATTCACTAGAAAAGGTAATCTGGACATTTTAACTCAATTTAATGGGTTTCATGTGTGAAAGTGGCAATTATTTATCTTTGTGTGTGTCTGAAGTTGTCATTTTCCTGTTAAATTATGGTATGCTAGGTTTATATTCTTGAATATTTGGAGAATATATCTGGAAAATGCACATTTGCTCATGATGATTTGTATATTATATTCCATTCATTCATAGTTAAATGACTCTGTTAAAGGCCTTATTTACCTGTAAATACAGGACTTGTTTAACGTATAAATATTTGAATATAATAATAATGAAAATAAGCACCTACTATACATTGGCAACAAAAAAAACTCTGACAGTTTAAACATTTAAAAATGTTGGCATTATTAGAGAACTGTTGGTACAAGTTTATATTTATATATATTAACATTATATGACATGAAATACAGTCCTACGTTTTAAAATATACAGGGATCAACATGCCATCTCATAATACCGGAAACATTATCACCATTTTTTTACAGTGAATTTCTAGCAAACACGGCTGCCTTTTTTTTAACTGTGAATTTAACAGGATTTTTATTAGTGTGTAAAGTATCCATTTACTACCAGATTTTCTATGTATTTAAGCCACCACGGGACACACAAGTGGCATTATTTGCTTTACTTTCAGAAGTTTTACAGAATCTGCATCTTTAAGACTGTGACAACAACTCTGTGAGAATGACGAGTGCTTTGTACAGAATGAATGGTATTAACCGATAAACTAACATCAACCTAGCCTGTCCAAGCTTGACAAAAAACATAGGATAAAGGAAGACAAGTGTGAACAGTTGGAGTTGAGAAACAGGGAGAAAGTAATTCCTCGGATGTCATTGTCCAATCTGTAACAGAAAAAAAGACGCAGCCCATCTGCTGGCATGTCGCGTCTGGTGCGGATCTGTGACAATGAGTGAGCGTGTGTTGGTGAACGCTCCTCATGCCTCAGAAGAGACGTCAGTGATTTAATTACTTCTAAATATGCACACGCATCTGCATCTCTGGGCCATCCCGTAGTGAACTGAAAGTATTTTTCATCACTTTCTTTATCTGTGTCCTTCCCTCTTGTAACCCCTGTACACCCACACACGCCTGTGCTTTCCTCATGCCAGCTGCCTACACACAGACATTCCAAAAAGACACCACTGAAACAGCATCCTATTGCTATGTCAGCAAACAGCTCTACAGAACAGCAGCAGACAGTTGGGTTATCTTGACTGTGCTACACTATGGCACAACCGTGCACATGGGAATTTACACTTCCCAAGGTGATCTGATGTTTGTCATGCCCTGCGTTTCTCTCTGCCTCCATGACATCCGGCTCTGTAGGAGTACCATGTTTGCGCTCTGCCAACCTGGCTCTCCATAAACACCGTCATGTGCAGATAAATTGTTTTCTATTCAGTCAGAAATATAGCTGAACAACAGAGCCAAACTCACAGTCTCACAGAGCTAGGCATGACGCCTGGACAACATTGTGTCAAGAATTGCCTACAAAGATGGGTACACTGTAAAAAGTTATTGTGATTTTAACAGTAAAAGACTGTAAAAATGCTAAAGTAAAAACCTGTTAATTGGTTATCAGTAAGTTTCCATACTATATACGGTGAATAACTGTAATTACATTTAATGTCATTTTACAGCAACATACTGTAAATACTGTTTTTGGAAGTGAAAAAGAAAGTCATTGTATAATTTACAGTGAAAAAACGTAAATCGACACTTACAGAATTCCCTGCATGACAATTCATATTTAGTTTTTTCGTTGAAATATAACTGTTTCTTCTTAGTTTTTTCTTATCAGTCGTGTACATTAGGGTTTTATCTTACATCTACTGTTGTTAAATTAATGTTTATTGCATTATTTCAGTATCATGTGTGTTACCATGATGGTGTTTAGTGTTTGTGTGAATGACACTGTGCACCTTCTATATATACAGTATGTATATATATATATTAGTATATCCCTTCTCAGCTTGTGGAAGAGCTGTTTGTGATGAGCTTTGATTCATCATGTGACTTTCTCATCACCACCTGTTTTTGGTGGTTATCAGTATTACAATGGTTCAAAACAGATATTAGTACTTCAATATGCTGGTTTATTAACATTACATCAGTTAATGAAATACGGTTTTTTTTAATTGTGAATTTAAGTTAAGTCTGTCAAACCTAAAATGTTGCTACCATATTTTTAACGGTGAAGTTCTGGCAGCTGTCGGTATTTTACCGTAAATGTCACATAATTTTTTTTTACAGTGTAACACTGCTGGGAATGAATGTGAATCCTTGCGAACACGGTTGTGGGAACACAGGACCAGAGTAGCATCAACCATTGTTTCCTGCCTGGCCAATTTTCTTCCCATCATGGTCAGTCATGCTATTGTGCTCCTGTTGTCAGCTCATTAATATACGCTCCTGTTCCCCTGCCAGCCTTACCCTTTCTCCTCCCATCCCTTTCTCCCTCCTCCACTTCCGTAAGTCAAGGTCAGACAATTTTACCTTTGGTTTTTCAAATGCAAAAACAGATTCATATCACCCTTCCCCCGATTCCATTTCCCCGGCCATTGGCCCTGAAGAGTGTGTGTGTGTGCGTGCATGTCCTCTTGCGTGCCCAGTGGAGAAGTTTAATAAATGTGGTGTCACTCTGCAGTGTTGCATGTGAGATTGCTTGGCCAGCAGTCTGAGACACACGGGAACGCCTTTAAATGGCAGACCTCTGTAATAAGGCTGCAAAGGGTCTGAGAACAATACAGCATGGCATATGGAAACTGCTAATGGCATTACCCTAAAAGCTTGTTTTCATTCAAATTGCTGTCAGATTGCATTAGTGAGATATTGTTTCCACTGCACTTATTTATAATCAAATTTGCTGTCTTTTTTGCATGCTTACATACTAATGTGTTCATGTGCCTTTGAGTGCGTTTCGATTTATTTGAATTTTTTTAATGGCCAATGCAGATGTGGTAACATGCAGTTGTTACCTTAATTAGATCATCTAACAATTACATTTAGTTTTGCTGGTGTAACTTAATATATTTAGGTTGATTCAGTATTGGAATAATATTTGTGACTTAAAACATATGTTTCATGTGGTAACATCTATATTAATTTAATTTATTTAAGTTATTATTGTGGTGTGAGATGGGTGTTAAATGCACAATAAAATTAAATAAAATTAAATTTGTTTATTTTTAAAATTTTAATTGTATTACATTTTATTTTATTAATTTTAAATTGGCAAATATTATGACTAATATTTAATAAAAGTTTTTGTACAAATCAGATTTTCAGATTATCAATTTGTTAAAAATGAAAGTTGAACTGATTTTTAAAAATGTATTTAATTTGTCTCCCTATTTGTTTTGATGACAGCTGCACTTAAGTTGCATCAACTCAACAAGTTTGTGAAAAACCTGATTATCATGATATGAGAATTATGCATAAAGCATCTTGAGTTTCACTGGAAGAACATCTGACTGTCTGTACAAAGAGTCACATGATTGTCAGTTAACTTGCATATTTTATAAGTAGCCTAGAATCAGATCAGAATTTTACTTCTTGTCCATTTTACATAACGACATTTATTGGTATTAAGATTTTTAAACTAAACATTCTGTTCATTTTTAAGGTTGAAATGAAAACATCCTATATTTATCTCAGATATTTCAATCTATTTTATATGTGAACTTTATATGTCCTTCAATCTTCAAAACATACTCCTGCATTAAAGCCAGTTTGATTACATTTGAGATTAGAGCAAGGTGGGAGGTGTGAGCTTGATGTCTGGCTGTAAGAGTGAGTTATGCTGTTGTTACCTGAGTGGGTTGGGAACGTGTCGCATGGTGCAGAGGCTGTACTCTACTACTCTGTTCCTGTGACCTTGGGGGTCATTGAGCGGAGGGATGCATTCATCACTGTGATGCTGGGGATGGGGGAAGGGGAAAAGGGGAGCTGTAGACATGCAGCTGTAGCATGCTCATTACTAACCTACACCCAGCGTTCTGCTTCTCTCTGTGAGCAGCTGTGTAATAATATGTGTTCAAATATGAATAGGAGTTGTTTGAGTGTATTATTGGTTCTAGTGTTTTTATTCATTTATTTATTTACCACAATAATTACACAAGTTTCATTTGCCCCCACAAACACTAAAGATCAATTTAGAATATTTGTAGGTTACTTTAGATCAGATAAAGTGGGGTTCAAAAATTCACATGGGATTCAACATCTGGAAACAAATAGAAAGTTTTTGGATTTAAAAAAAATCTTTAAAGATATGTATGATTCTGCACTACTTCTAAGCCACAAGAAACTTACTATAAAAATGTATCATATGCTTAATAAAGGTAACATGAAAACAGCAAAGGTCCTAAACTGAAACCCTGTGTGTCTCCTCTAGAAATTGTATTCATTTTACTTCTCAAATAACTGAAAACATGCTGTTCTTTATCAAGAAGAACACAAATTTGGCTTTTCTAAATTGAAACATAACATTAAATATTATGAACATATGCAGCACAAAAGTTGAAAATCTTTTTTAATAATCTAAACATGGAAATAATAAAAATAAAAAATATATGAATATTGAAATAAACAGATACACAGTGCATTTTTAAGATGCTGCAATATTACTAGGTCACAAATCAGATTTTTTGACATTGATTATGTGGCTCTTGATTATTGTGACATTGACTTGATCTGATGTTTTCTGGGTCATTTTCAAATCTTGATTGAAAACATGATCATCAGTCAATAAATCAAAAGAGGGACAAACCAAATACTAAGGCATTATGAAATTCATGAAAATATTTCAGTTAAAGCCTCTTACTCTAATTGTTATGCTAAATATTGTATCATTTGTAGTGACATGTTGCATTTAATTAGAAAAATTGGGACCCCACTGTATATCCCAGCATGTCTCTCTCTGCATCACGTTACAATATACACACTATCCTCCATCCATCTCCATCAATAAAGTGTAATGAATATGAAATGGCGAAAAGTCAGAGTATGTCACTATGTCAGAGTATTGATCAGAAAGAGCTAAGGTCATGCTCTTTCTGTTTATTGTCTGCCTTTCGAGATCGAAGAACTCATCTTCTGTTGTACATAAAAACAACTGAATAATGACAGAGATAATGGTGAAGAAAGGCTGAGGAATTATGCGGTCTAAATAACCAGTTGTTCCCATTGCTGAGCAAATCAACATTTCAAGTATGACAGTGCAAACTGAATTAAAAGATTTGATTTTCACTCTGCTTCTCTGTATGTTTGAAAAGCTGTTGTGATTAATTTTGCTGTCTTTGTACACTTTTGTTTCCTTGCTGAAAGCCTGAAAGCTTGTGCTGATTTCAGTCAACTTGCTCTTATGGCAGACTCCAGTCTCATGGAAACTCAGCATCCGAGCTACATGTATCTGAATGAAGCTACATGTATGTGTCATAAACACAGCATGACAGCTGTCACTGCAGCTCATGTCAATGCGCGGCTGAGGTCTTTTGAGGTCTTTTCATCATTATATTGACAAATGTGACTGGAGGGTTTGCTTCTGTCGTTTATGAACTAGGACCAAATTTGATTTGGTTAAGATGAATAGATTTGTTTTGAGTGCTGATGGAAATTCTACTTTTTAAAGAAACTAAATGCATCTTAGAATCTGATTTTAGAGCATGTATTGATCTGCTTTGCTCCTTCACTGCAGAGAAAGATTAAAAATACAGTGTATGAGTAGGCTATAAATAGTCTAAATTAAAGCATATTCTCTGAATACAGTTTCAAGCAATAGTGTATAGTCAGTCAGGCATTAATGCGAAATAAACATTGACTGGATGATCAAGGCTCTCGAATCCCACTTATTACATGGCTACTTATAAATGTTAAAATGAAATATTGGTCCAAATTTAAATAATTTCGTAATTTTACATGTATATGATCTAGGGCTGTTAATTTAACGCGTTAATTAGATTAATTACGGTGAAAAATAACGTGTTAAAATTGTTAACGCATTTAACGCACGTGCCCCGCCCCAGACCCACGTGGGTCATCTGACATTTCATACAGTTGATTGATGACAAATATGAGGCAGGGCAACAACTCACTGCGTGATGGAGCCTAGAGAACGTCGTTAGAATGTCCCTAAAATTCAAGATATGGGGCAAAAAATGCCCTTTTGAGTTTTTGTCTCATATTTACATCATATAGTAGTTCAGCAATATCACACGAGCAATAAGTGCAATCACACGAGTGCAAATGTGATACTGATCTCATACAACAGTTCAGTAAGTAAGAAGTTAATATTGTGTTATTTTAGACGCAATGTTGTCTGTTTTGCTCAATTTTGCCAACGAAAATATAAAGACAAATCAGAACTGTTCGTCTCCGAGCAAGACACAGCGGCATTTCATTTCTTTATGCACGTTTTGACTGTGTCATCATTTACTCACCCTCATGGTCCAAAAGAGTATATGTAATACATTTTATCAAACAAAATATTTCTTGCTGAAGCTACTTTTTTTAATGTCTGTTTGATGCTTTACACAACAATGACTTTAAATGATCTTTTGGGAGTAATTTCTCAGCCAAATTTGATGTGCGATTAATTTGCGATGAATTAGATTAATTAATTGCCACATCATGTAATTAATTAGATTTAAAAATGTAATCGCTTACCAGCCCTAATATGATCTTAAAGCTTTGGCTGAGGAAAAAAGTCCATTACAATATACAAAATAATCAGCCGAGAAATAAAACAAACACTGCAACAATATTACAGTAATATTAAAACTGAAGTCCTCTGAGATCATTTTTATTACAACTGATAACTGATGGGATGTATAAAACGAGACAAGAAGATTGTGGTTTTATACAAGAGACATGAAAGTAGCACTGGTTTCAGTTACTACAATGACTGGTCTAACATAGGACTGCCATTGTCATGGTGAATTTAAGGAAATATGAGATTGCCGAATGTCACGATGAACCAATCAGAATTAAGTATTCCAAAAAGCACTGGGTAAGTCTTTGCAGGCTCGGCTCAGAGGATTTAGAGGAAGCTCTGATTGCCTCTATGGTCTTCTTCTCAAAACTAAGAACAAAGCTGTAAGTCTATGCCGCTTACTTCCTATGTCAGCGAGGGATAAATAAATTGGGAATGCACTAAATGATTGTCTGTTCATTTGTTTTTAATTTTCAGTTAATAAGTTAAGTCATAATTAAAGGGGTCATATGATGCTGCTAAAAATAACATTATTTTGTGTATTTGGTTCAGCACGGATCAGCTCTAGGCATGACGAAGCGGATATCGTCCTCTTTTGGAAGGCCAAACAAAGTAGTTTAGCTTTCTCAACGAAACACAGCGTCTTCATGACATGGCGGTGGCAGCGGCAACAATACTACAGCAAGAATAAAAGTTAGGCCTTCTTTCTTTGCATGAACATTTGGGCGGCATTACGCAAATCTTCCCACATCGTGACATAGACATGTGGGGGCGTGTTAGAACTAGCCATTTTAGGTAGGCGTGGTTGACTCTTAACTTTGATAAAGAATATCTCTTTGGATTTGAGACTTTAGTCTTTGCAACTTTACAGATCTTCTTTATGCACCAAGAGCTTGTAACACTCCAAAGAGAAAGGAAAAATTGAAATCGCATCATATGACCCCTTTAAGAGATGATTTTCAAGCTATGTCTAGTGGCTTGTTGAAATTGCGCCCCCTGCCGGTGGAAATATGTCCAAAACAAAAACATTCTTGAGGCGGGATGTAAACCAAGTAACTAAAATGGATTCAAGAGCTCTCTGTGTTTTATACATTTTAAAGTCTTGCTGAGAAAGCCCGATTAATGATTAATAGAGCTACACAAGGGATGTCTGGGTGCACGTCAGTGTGTGTATGTGTTGTTGGGGGAGGGAGGAGGTAGTTCCTCGACCTTCGTTGTCATAGTAACAACAAAGGTGGAGCGATATTTTAACAGAGGGGTTGGGTTGTTTGTTAGTTGAAGTCACGTGACGTGCCGACGGGGAATGGGGGCGCTTCCTGTTTTACTCCACTGAGACGCTGTTGTCAGTTTCAACAAAATGGCTGCTGGAGCGCCACAAACGAAAACCCAGTGAACGCTTCACGTCAGAGCAGTATCCTTTTAAATGGATGCATTGGAATTTCCTTACCTTCTGAGCATCGGGACATTTAACTCGCGTGGACTCGTGTACATACATATTAGCGAACGAAAGGCATGCTGAGATATTCCCTTTACGCACTTTATATAAATCCAAAAGCATACAAAAGCTCAAGCTGCCCAGTGTGCGCGCGCGTGTGTAGGTGCTCCTGAGAATCGCCGAAATGTTACAGCTGATCAACCCTAAGCTTGCTTGCTGACGTGCAAAACTGTCGTTTAATGTCATTTTCACTGTTTGCACTGGTATTTCAGAGTTTTTTTTCCCCCTCTCTGGACAAATGTTGAGGTGAATTTCTCAACTAGAAAGTCGGGCTCGCCATTGCAGCTCACTGCAAGAGTGAGCGTCTGATTGCGACTGAATAGGATCTGATCTGTGTGTCAGTACGGGCATCGACAACATCCTCCTTCACCATGCAGCTCATGCATTACATTTGAACAGCAGACTGCAGTTGCTCCGTGTGCGAAATAAAGGTAAGGTGAGACATTTAAAAAAAACAAAAAAACAGTTATATAATATTTAAGTGGACGGGGTGTGATAATTTTGGTATATGGTGACAATGCGTCATTGTAGCATTTTCTTTTGTGCTATTTTGTTTCTGACCGAAGAAGCGCAGAATTATTGAAATCACCTGGCGCTCGCAGGTTTATTTAATAACATGTGCTTTCTGTTCTGTTTTGATGACTTTGCGTGTGCAAGTGTTT
>NW_015625580.1:579375-587237 GCF_001515625.1 Sinocyclocheilus rhinocerous
TTTCCCCCCCCCCCCCCCTTTATACATGTGTCTAGTATTTGCTGTCCCGTCACGTCGTTTTGATGCTCAGAAATGTTGTCTATGAAGGCACCTCACTAGTTTTTGAGATTGTATTGTTATGCTACAGCCTTGGCGAAGAACGATAACGAAACAACCGCAGTGGTGTTTATATTGGGGTTTGGATTGGAAATATCGCGCGTAGAGCTGCTTTTATTTCTGGTTAAAAGCTCTGATTCACTGTATGTTCGATGCTCGGTCATTTTGCCCTTGAATAAAAAAAATCTGATTCCTCAAAACAATTTTACTTGATAACAAAAACGCTGTTCACGTTTCTTCTATATGTTCAAGGCTTGTGTTTTTCCAAGGAAGAATATATGAGTTTTTATTGGAGAAATGGCGTTTATATCAATTGAGAGTAATTGTATGTTTATTAAAACTGATAATAGTTTACATAGCAAGATAGCAATAGTTACAGCAAGTTGTCAGTAATTACGTTGGTAGTACTGAAATTGTAGTAAATTCATTAGAAATATGATTCAAACAACATAAGCTGTCAGAATGTTTCTGTCAGTGTTTATTTTCTTATCGAGAGTGCTTGGCAATGCCAAATTACTACCGTTTTGTTGTGGTAACGGTAACTGATATTTAGACAGACACCCTGGCAAATTTTCGTAAGGGCATTGAATAAGTCTTCTTGGTAGTGCAGGATAATGCTAACGTGCTTACCATCTGAGGACAGCACCAATGTCAAAGGTCCCCATGGCTGTCCATGTGGTGCAGTTGCTAATTTGGCAGGGAGAGTTTCTGCTCCCCTCACAGGGTTAGGGGCCCCCTTGTCAGAGCCAGACCTTTGAAAAGGGCTGTGTGTTCTCTAGGAGTAAAAAGGAGGCCACTTAATGCTCAGATTACCATAAAGCTTAGGTCACATTGCCCCTATCAGCCTGTTCTTATGAAGCCTTACCAGCATTACTGTGGCTAGGGATTTGCACCATGTGGCTTCATGTTTGGTCATTTGTAGCTGTTGGTTATTAAAGTGGAATCATGGTTTCCGAGTCTGGTGTGTGATTCCTTTATGAAACTCTGTTCTTTTATAGGAACTGTGGCATTTTGAGCAAGACCATAGTAACCACAGATTAAACCATGGATTGCTTCTCATTTCAATGGTTAGATCTATGTTAGAGTTAACTGGTTTCCTATACTAAATCCATATTATAATGTTTTGTTAAAGTAAAAACATGGCTTTTTTTTAAACAAATAATGTCAAGGCAGCATTAGCATGCAGGTGTTTATTTCGTTGCCTATATTCTGCAAGCAACTGTCATTTTCTTTCTTTTTTTTTACTTCTACTTAATTTTCTGGTGCACATTTTACATTTCCAAGCTTGTTGCTATTGCTATTTTCTACACTTGTTGGTGATATGCCACATTGCACTGTTGGCACATGTATCAGTTTAGCATTCGTATTCAAATCCAAAATAGAGACTCACATCTGAGCTTCTCACAGTCACTGGTATCAAACTAGTAATGTTTAAGGAATCACTCACCGGTTTTATAGCTGAATGATTAGGTCCTATTAATTCCCACATTCCCTTCTGAGCCACCTTAAAACTATTTTTCAGTGTTATTGAACCAGAGGTCTTTTGTCTGTTATGCTAGGACATATCAGGATGACTTAAATAGATATGAAAATTCAGTAATTTACTCACTCTCATGTCATTCTAAACCCATACGACTTTAGTTTGATATTTTGATATTTTAATAAATCCATTGAAAGTCCAGGTAACCATAGAAGATCCAAAAAGGTCATAAAAGTGTTGTAAAATGAATCCATATAAACAGAGCAAACCTCTTGGTTCACTCTATGTATGTGTGTTGAGCATTGTTTAGATGTAAATTAAAATTGTTTATTAAATCTGTTCATCAGATAAAGCAATTAAACCACTCAATTAGGGCTGCATGATAAATCGCATGCGCACGTGATGGAGATTTACCGCTGATTACAGAACCGGCTTTCTGACAAGATGCGCGTTAAATATCGCATGCGATTTATCGTGCAGCCCTACACTCAGTTCATATGGATTCATTTTATGACATCTTTATGACATTTTTGGATCTTTTAAGTTTTGGTTACCTGGACTTTTAATAGAGGGACAGAAAACTCTCAGGCTTTGCAACTTGTATTTTGAAGATTAACCAAAGTCTTATGAGTTTGGAATAACATGTGGGTGAGTAAATGATGACAGAATATTAATTTTTGGGTGAAATTTCCCTTTAACATCAACAACATTTTAGTAATGCATAGGGCTGGAAGATGGAGTCTATAACTCAATAAATACACTGTTCTGGAGCTATTTTTGGGTGCTAAAATTCTCGCAGTTATTTGATAGGCTAGTTCATCTGAAAGATTCATGTTTTGTGGTATTCAGAGTATTTGTGGCTTATTCTGGCCAAGAAACGCCCACTTAGACAGGAAGAGACCCTCTGACCGACATGTAGCAAGCCACAGTTTGTGGTGTTTAGGGGCAGGTAATTCTGAAATGGATGGATACCACAATAATAGGCTGGCTCAGATAAATCTTATTCAGAATAAGCCATGATGACAGTTTCTCTGAACTGTTGAAATGTGTGTAGACTTGGCGTTCAGTGTTTTTATTTCCCTAAAAGTAGTTCATATTGATTATTTCACAGGCAGAAAATAAAGCTAGATATCTAGTTTGCTTGATATAAAGTGACTTAAAACTCTAAATATATTGTGCTTGCATAAAGTACCCTTTAAAGTTTTGGGGTTGGTAAGGTTTTTTTTTTTTTGAAAGAAGTGTTTTATACTTACCAAGACTCAATTATTTGATTTGAAAAATGCAGTAAATCAGTAATATTATGAAATATTATTCCAATTTAAAATAACTGTTTTCTATGTTAGTATATTTAAAAATGTAATTTATTCCTGTGAATTTTCAGCAGCCATTACTCCAGTCTTCAGTGTCAAATCATTATATGCTGATTTGGTGTTCAAGAAACATTTCTTATTATCAAGGCTGAAAACAGTTGTGCTGCATAATATATTTGTGCAAACTATGATGCATTGTTTTCAGGATTGTTTGGTGAATAGAAAGTAAAAAAAAAAAAAACTTTATTTGAAATAAAAATAAACTTATAAATAAAAGTCTTTACTGCTAGCCTTTACTGCTGATCACCATAATGCATTCTTGATGAATAAAAGTATTCATTTCTTTCAAAAAAAAATGTAGCAGTCTCCAGTCTGATTGGAGCTTATGATTTTCAGTAGTTTTGTGTGCAGTATGCATCAGATGGTCAGTGAATGTATTGTGGGTGGTCATTATACGTCTGAGGCTGAGACTAGCTAAACATTGACTTTGGTCTTCTTGAAGGCATAGTTCACACATTTTGTTCAGATATTTTGAAGAAAGTCATTGACTTACATTGAATAAAAAAACGAAACAAAACACTGAGATAGTCTTCCAAATATCTTTTGTGTTCTACCGAAGAAAGAAAGTAATACAGGTTTGGAAGGACATGAGGATGATTTATTTTTTGGGTGAGCAGTAATGTTTCATAGGTCCAACATAAAGCTCTCTGGAGACTGAAAGAATAAAGGATGAAAAGCCACAGCTGATTACAGACTTAACAGCTTTTTTCCCCCCTTGATGCATCACAAATGATCTTAGAACTGATCACTCTCAGTTTAGCCCTTGTTACGCGAGTTTCCTCTTATGCTAAGTCCATTAGCGTGCTGAACTGTTGGATGTTTTGCATTTTGAGACAAATGTGCAATCGCTGAAAGACCTACGTGATTTGAGTATAATGACAGGGGTCTTTATGGCAGGCATTTGTGTGATCTATTAGGGCAATAAATTGTCAGCAGAGCTTGTGAAAGTGCTTTCATTAGTGACTTTGCAGGAAGATGAAAGTCATCGGACTGCTATGACAGCGAGTCAGTCCACTGAAAAGCTATTTTTAGCGGCTGTTTGTCCGCCAGGAACTGAACATATGAAAAATCACCTTTCACTGTTTTTCATTGGCATTCTGGCTAGGAAGTTTTATTGTGCTGAATTAAAAAGGTGGCTACACATGGTCTGGAATTCATAAAACAGGATTTCACCCGCAATTTCAACGCTGTTTGGTCGCCTGCGGAAATAAAATCAGACTCTAAAGCTTCTTTCACACCGTCTTTTGTCTGTTATTTGTTGAGTGTGGCTGGGTGACTAACGGAGAGTTTCATGTTATCCAGGGGTTTACTGGCATGTCAGGTCTGGTCTTCTCAAATGGCTCGGAAGTTATGGGTTTCTAATGCGTGATTGTGTCGGATGGAGGGGCTGCAGATTTCTTCCTCTGTAGGCTGTTGTTGCTAGCCAGCAGGTTCCTGAGGGCTCTCAGCTCTCTTGTTTGTCTTGCAGCATTGACATTTTTGGCTCTGTGCCCAGAGAGCGTCTAGTCTCCCACCCCTTACCACCACATCTCCACCGTCTCTTCAACTTGCTCATCCCCCTCCCTTCCTCCACCTACCACTGTTTCCTACACTATGTCACACTGACTGTGACTTGGACCGTATCGCTTGTTAATACATATTAGGCCAACAATGAAGGCTGTTACTTTGCGGGATGTGTATTTAATGTATTTATTCTGGTCAATATCCTGGTCATCAAGGTTTTTCACACACAGGTAAAGCAAAGGTCAGTTTGGACTGAGTAGCACTGGGCGATAAAACGGTATCGATATTTATCGACGGTACACCTTCTTCGATATCGATAGAAAAAATGTACGATATAGCGCACGATATAGGAACGTGCTATGAGTGACGCAGACCGCACACACAAACACTGAGTGCTGTTCCTGCCTGTGATGAGGAGATTGTGAATAAAGAATGAATATTATTCGAATTTAAAATAAACATTTGCATTTGAATGTTAAGTGTGCATCAGGGAGCGTCATTAGTGGCTCGCGAGATGGATGGATGATGTAAGTGACGTTGTTGCATTTTAATGTTTTGTTAGTCTAGCCCAGGGGTAGGCAAGTTCGGTCCTAGAGAGCTCTCTCTCTCAAATAATTAATTCAAGTAGCTAAATGTTATAATTCATTAATTCAAATAAATTTGATCTTACAGCATTATTTCATCTCTTTCTGACCTGAAGCGGGCAGAATACTGAGCTAACGAGCTGTAGCTTCGCGTCAGGTGGTTCTTGCCTTCACGTCGTGCATTAAAATTGTTCAATGAACAACTAGCCGTGCATTATCCCTTATGTATTCGCTCTTTAGCAGCAGTTTTTTACAGCAATATTTAAATGACACCCTGGTCATTCTTGGTGTACCCAGAATGGTCCCACGCTATCGACAGGCATTTCTCTGATGGAAATAAAGCTTCGCTGTTTGGTCCCTCGGTCACAGTTAATCTAATGCATGTAGTAACCTCCGTGCCTCTCAAGTCATTTTAAGCTGGTGGACTGCTAGTGTAACTTTGTTTTCGTTTTGCGCAAGCTGCAGCAGTTCCGTTCCGTGTAACAGAAACACTCGGTTTAGCGGAAACCTTTACGATTAATTAACCGTGGCGGATATCGCCCAGCCCTAGGACTGAGACATAATTATGTACTATAATGTAGGGCTGTGCAATTAATCGCATGCGATTGTCAAGCGCATCTCGTCAGTAAAGCTGGTTCCGTGATTAGTAGTAAATCTCCATCACCTGCTTTCAGATGGAGCGGCATTTACTACACAGAGCCGTAGTTCACTGACAATTAGGCAATCTCGTGTTCATAATCGCAGATGAATCGCATTCGATTATGAACGCGATATTGCCTAGCTTGTCAGTGAACTCCGGCTCTGTGTATTAAATGCCGCTCCATCTGAAAGCAGGTGATGGAGATTTATATGGTGATTTTCAGAAGTTTGGATGATCTTTACTTAATATCCTAATGATTTTTGACATAAAAGAATAATCAATCATTTTGACCCATACAATGTAGTTTTGGCTATTGCTACAAATATACCCCAGCGACTTAAGACTGGTTTTGTGGTCCAGGGTCACATATGTGAAAGTAAAAAACATTTAACTATACTGTTACAAAAAAAAATCAGTTTCATATAAATGTTTTTTAACTTTCTGTTCACCCAAGGAATCCTGAAAAATAATTGAAAAAAGTTTTTCCATACAAATTTTAAGCAGCACAACCATTTTAAACATTGATAATAATAGGAAATGTTTCTTGAGCACTAAATCAACATGATTTCTGAAGGATCATGTTACACTGAAGATTGGAGTAATTCTCCTAAAACTAATAATATTACTATTTTTTACTGAAGTCTGATCGAATAAATGCAGCCTTTGTGAGCATAAGAGACTTCTTTCAAAAACAGTAAAATGTCTTATGACCCTAAACATTTGAACAGTAGTGTATCAGTAGTATCAGCCTGACCAACATATTGTGCATCCCTAGTTTAAAATGTTTATTAATGATTATCTGGGGAGAAGAGCATCGGCTTCCATCAGTCTTGCTTTGGTGCATCTGATTCATGTCACATTTGTTTGTCTCTGATTCATCCACTCAGACAGAGTTTACTGAAAACAGGTGGCATACAATGAACAAAGTTCAAAGTCGGTGTTTTTATTCCAAAAATAAGTGTCCCTCTGAATCCCAAGCACATCCTTTTTTCCTGTGAACTTCTTGTTAACATTCTTTTCTGGCTATTGTTAACATAAGTCTAAAGATTCAGACCAGCTCTTACACAATTCACCTCTGCTCACAAATTGATTTTTTTTTAACTAGAACTTTTAACTCAATGCTGTTTTTATTTATTTTGCAAGCCTAGTGATTGGATTCTGCTTAACTTTGTCTTAAAGCAGGTTGGTCTTTATTATCTAATGAATGAGTTGGTGAGGGAAATTTTTCTATTTTGGGCTGTTTGGTATTTTTCCTCAATACTAGAGAAGAGCTTAGGTTTTGTTAAAGTGTTTTGGCTTTTGTGGCTCAGTTTTATTGGTGGTAAACCAGACTTTGTTTTAGTCTGAAAAGCCACACTAAGTTGATTACATTTGTAGGTTCCCTTTCTGTATGACCAAACATATAATATATTGTTTGTTCATCCATTTTTATTGTTTTATTTCAGCTACTGTATAAAGCAAGCATGTATGTAACCAAGTAAGTACTTGCACTAAGGTTTCAAAGTTTGGGGTTAGTAAGGTTTTTTATGTTAATACATACAGTATCTCACAGAAGTGAGTACACCCCTCACATTTTTGTAAATATTTTATTATATCTTTTCATGTGACAACACTGAAGAAATGACACTTTGCTACAATGTAAAGTAGTGAGTGTACAGCTTGTATAACAGTGTAAATTTGCTGTCCCCTCAAAATAACTCAACACACAGCCATTAATGTCTAAACCGCTGGCCAAAAAAGTGAGTACTTTATTCAGCAAGGATACATTAAACTGGTCGAAAGTGACAGTAAAAACATTTATAATGTTGCAAATGGTTTGTATTTTAAATAAACTGCTATATTCAATATTATAAAGTTCTATATTCATCAAAGACATATTAATATTTTAAAAACATATTAAGGAGCATATTAGTTTTTAACATGGTTTTAACAAGAAATGTTATTAGAATGTTCATGTGACACTGAAGACTGGAGTAATGCCAGTTTCATTAGGGGAATCTGACATGTTATCAGTGTTTACTGTATGTTTTCTGTATATTTTTTTGTTATATTTAATTATTTCTATTAGGGCTGGGTTTTGACACATTTCACGATTCGATTCGATTCTCATTCACAAGCTTGTGATTTGATTCGATTACCAATTCGATTCGATTCAATATCGATTATTTATCAGGTCAGGTACAGGCCAA
>NW_015625580.1:587790-588275 GCF_001515625.1 Sinocyclocheilus rhinocerous
GTTGGTACTACATTACTATAATATTGAAGGTTAAAATTAACTGATTTGTTAAAATTTCACTTAAGTTTTTCAAATAATAAAGTTACAATTACATAATATTTCTACTTCAATTTGTTTTGTTTTTTAGTATTAACATAATGGTGGCTGTCATACAATCTTGATGGATTTATTCAAACATAAATTAAGCATTGAAGAACAGTAAAATTTATAATAAATATGTTATATGGTGCATATACAGTGGGTACGGAAAGTATTCAGACCCCCTTAAATTTTTCACTCTTTGTTATATTGCAGCCATTTGCTAAAATCATTTGTGCTGAAACTGGTATTATTAATGTGGAGGAGATGTGCTGCCGCGTCTATTGATCTGAGGTGCTCCAACGATCTGTCACTTCACATTAAACAGCGCCAAAACGGCATTTATTGTTTGAATACTGCAATACAACGGACAGAATTTGAAATCTGAGACTTTGTTTCATATTAAA
>NW_015625580.1:588718-603839 GCF_001515625.1 Sinocyclocheilus rhinocerous
TCTTGGGATTTAAGAATCGATATCGTTCCGTAAAAATGAGAATCGATTAATATCGAGATATCGATATTTTTTTACCCAGCCCTAATTTCTATGTATTTTGCTATATTTATGAGAATTTGGTTGTCTGTTAGATTTTATTCTGATCAGTTTACTGTTGATTACCTTGAACTGTCCTTGGTTTGATGGGTGGTAATGTGATGTCATATGAATTAGCCATTAGAAAACATAATTTTTGCTAAACATCCTAAAATTATTTATTACAAGTAGATCACAATAAGTAATGTTACAAACAATGAAGCTCTACTAGCTACTTAAAACAGCGATTTTACCTCCTCATTGCTGAGAAATATAATGAAGCGATCCAGTATTGAATCTGTTTTATTAATAAAGTGTTTCTGTGCTTCTGGATGTTTGTGTGTCTGCGCATTACGATCTCTGATCTCTCTCTCTCGGTGCGAGTGATGTGTTTGTGTGCGTCAATACCAAAAGCAGCGCATTAATATAGAACGGTGATTAAATTGACTTGGAACTACCTGTGCATTAAAGGGTTTTAATGCATACCTGCCAGCCAATCAGAATTGAGTATTCAAACAGACCATGGTAAAAATGTTTATAATGTGTTTTAGAGTTACTTTGTCAATTGTCTGTATTTGTTTTAGAGATTGGGACTAAATAACACAGCTGATCTCTTTTCCACAGCCTTGGCACAAAACACGTCACACAAGAGGAGAACCATTTGATGGAAGAAAAGAAAAAGAAAAAGCAAGAGGAAAAGAAAAAGAAGGAAGCTGCTCAGAAAAAGGTCAGTTTCTTTCCTGTGACCCACAAGCTTTCACATAGTATCTTTACTTGCATCCTTCTTCTAAAAGCCGCTTAGCGGACACCTTACTGAGTCCGTCATAAGCTTCTGAAACATCTTCACCAATGTAAACCACAGGTACCAAACGGGACACCTAGAGCTCACAACAATCTGTTTGGCATCTGCCTTTGAAGCTCTGTTCAAACACAGACAGTTATTATGGTGCTCACTTCTTAGACATCGTCATGGAGTTACAAAGCCAGTGTTCTCATCTTGCTTTAACTAATGCAACTTTCACTGAGTTTACACAGGCCACATCCTGCTGCTCTTTGGATTGATTTAGCACCAGACATTCAGCTAGATCTCTATTTAGCATTATACTGAAATAGTTAATCAATCAATTATAATCAATCTAATGTTTTCCAAGATTTATGGTCCACTAGTCATTTCTACTCTATGAAGCTTTTGTACGCTGGACCTGTGAAAATGTTCATTTCTATCTACCTTTGTTCTTCCCTTACAGGCTGCTGAACAGAAAACCAAAGGTCAGTTATGATTCTCTTTGCAATGCTGCACTGAAGCATGAAGTTAAAAAAATGTTTAGGATCTTCTCCATATACATATGTTTGTACCACATGCATCTCCTCAAACACTACTAGAGTGGCAAAAGAAAAAGTTGCATGTGCTCCAGAAATGTAAAATGCTAACTGGCTAGTGCATCTTTATAACGTGAGGGTAGAGAAGAGGTGAACCGTACATTTGATCGGGGTTTGTGCAGTTATTTACTGTATGTGGGCGAACCGAATTAATTGGAACAAGACAGTGCAACAGTTGGTAGAGACCAATCGGCCATGTTTGCGAACTGCTGAGTGATTTAGACATTTGTGCTTTTGAACATTTAAAAGGTAAATGATATTGAGCAGTTGTAACTGTCCCTGTAGTAAATCAGGATTATATTCCTTAATGTAATGTTGACTTATTTGTAATGACTCATTCACAAACATGGTGCTACACATAAAATATTTTACGTACATTGTTCACAGTTTTTATTAGTATTGTTATTGTAATTGTTAGTTATTGTAATTTAATAAAATTATGAATTTTTACAAATAAAATCTGTGTCTGGGACAAGTATAAAACTATAAAATCTATACATTGAAAGCATTTGCAAAGTAGACAATTAAATGGAGAAAAGTTTTACAAAAAGAACAAAGCTGAAAAAAAATTAACCACTAGGACATAAAAGTTCTTGTAGTTGAAGAAAAAGACACCCATTAATTCAATTGTATCTGTCCTATGTTAGTCTCAGTTAAATCATTGTTGAACAGCAGGTCTAAGACATGATCCAAATTAAAGGAGAAGTGAGAGTGACAGCACTGGAAGAGAGACAGCGAGAGCAAGAGAGGAAATTATGTACTGACGTGTATGGTTCAGGACTCCTCGCCCCATAGGACAGGTTACGCCCCCTTCATTGAGAGGGGTGAGGTATGAGGCAGTAACTTTAAGACAGCAGAAAGGGCTTTTTTAGGGCTGTCGTGGGGCAGATGGGAGAGGGGCTTATGTCATGTGAGGGATAGACAGTCATAAATCTCATTAGAGCATCTGCTAATTCTGGAACTCTCAAACATCAGACTTGACGCAGGAAGAAATGCTGGTTTAGTGCTCACAGGGACCTTCCATTGCAAAATACTCTTTGTCCTTCTTTCACACTTTCATCCCCCAAATTTCTTTATCACTGTGTGAGTCAACGCTGAGAATCTTTAGTTTCTTTAATCAGGGTGCTCTAGGGGCATTTGCAGAGTTCTGCTAATTAGATCTAATATGGTTTTGCTTTGTTTCACATCTTTCTTTATCCCCTCTTGGGCCACGCTTCCTAAGCACACATTATCTTCAGCTGATAAGGATATGTCTCTTCCTTCTTCCTGTTAGATCTTGAATTCGGCTGACCTGTTGCTGGGTGGCTCGACGTGTGTTAGATTTCTTCTGCGTAAAGAATAGTAAGATAGACCAAAGTGCTTGTTTGTGGAAAAGGATTTGTCGAAGGTGATAGTGTAGCATAACCCTCCTGGAGCGATGTTGACCTTTATGTGTCTAAGCCTTCTAAACTCAAGATATTGTCTGTGTGACGGATCTCTTATAATCTGACAAATGTGATACAAATAAATAGATACAGTGATCTGAGAACTGTGCCAAATGATTTTCCTTGTTAATGTGGGTTTTGTTTATTAAAGTTTTATGGATGTGCAAAAATGCACAAGGTAGTGGGCTGTTTGAACAATTAGTTGGTCTTAAAGGGATAGTGCACCCAAAAATGAATTTTCTGGAGTTGTTTCAAAACTGTATGTATGACTTTTTTTTCTTCTGTAGAACATAAAAGAAGATATTTTAAGAAAATATCATTTTAAGAAAGATATTTAGAAAAAAAAAATGAGTCTCATTTTTCTGCTCCTACAGTGGAAATAAATTGTTTGGTTTCCAACGTTCTTCAAAATATCAATTCAAAATATTGACAGAATTTATAAATTTTTGGGTTAACTATCCCTTTTAAGGAAGCTCTGTATATCTAGACTGGTTTAGAGCATGTCTATCACATGCCAGATGTGTTTTTAAGATGTATAGATGCTAATCTCACTTGTTCAGTGGGGTAACTGACAAAATGACTGAATTATGCAACCAAAATCATCAGTCATTATAAGCACAGAGACCTACATGGTAATAACAGCATGCGATTTGAAGACTGACAGTTATTGTCGTGAAATTTGTTAAAGGGGTCATATGATGCGATTTCAAATTTTCCTTTCTCTTTGAAGTGTTACAAGCTCTTGGTGCATAAAGAAGATCTGTTGGATGTTTAGTCATGTTTAGGTATAACATTTAGGTATAACACATTTATATATGTTTTAGGTTATGTTTAGTAGGTCCTTCAAGATATCTTGGTGAGGTGTCCAAGTCACAACATCTAACTACTGGGGTGCCTCAGGGCTCAGTTCTTGGACCACTTCTCTTCTCTGTCTACATGGCATCACTAGGTTCTGTCATTCAGAAACATGGCTTTTCATATCACTGCTATGCTGATGACACTCAACTCTACCTCTCATTCCATCCTGATTCAAAAAGGCGGGGCATAGAGGAGAAACAATAATGTACAGTATGTGGAAAATAATGTTGTTTTTTTACTTTAAACCGCATAAACACATTTCATTACACCAAATACACAAAATAATGTTCTTTTTAGCAGCATCATATGACCCCTTTAAAGCTGTGAAGTTTGAAGGCTCAACACAACTTCTTTTAGTCTTTCAGCGTGCTCAAGCGCTCTCTGTGAAGTTAGTATAAATGCACAAACATCGCTTAATCACAGAAAAATTGTGATTATGCTCTGCACTGCAAATCCCTTTAAAGCACTGCCACTACAAACATTAAAGCCACATAAAAAGAAAAAAAAAGTAGTTGACCTCACTTATTGCCCACTAGTTGACCATTTTGACCGTGCCTCCTTCTAGTAAAAAGTATATTGAATATGTGCTGCTCACTGAGTGTTGAATGGACATTTTAAATTCGGTATGATGTCACCTAAAGAGCGTTTGCATCATTAGAGAAAGGTGAAGCTAAGCTCTGAGGCATGAAGGTTTGGAGAGACTCCTGGAGGAAGCGGCGCTGTGCTTTGGTACAGAGTGAGCAGTAGATGACTGCAGAGCCAACTTTTTATTTTCAAGAGAGGCCCAGGAGGCCCCACACAGGGGCACATGCACACACACAACCTGGAGAAATTCACAGGGAAGTGCTCTTGCCGAACTGATTATTTTTGTGGAATGAACAGAGCGAAAAAAAGAGAAATAACAGAAGAAAAAAGTTTGATGGAAAGCCGCCGTAGGTGTCTGTGTCAGTGGAGGAAGAGAGTGATGGAACTGTGTGTAAGAAAGAGTGAGAACCTGCTTAAGTTTTCTGTCAGCTCAAGTCTCTTTGTTTTGGCCGCAAAGAAACTCAAAGACCTCGGCAGATATTCAGGCAACTGAAAAAATCCTCCTTTCACCTCTCCTTTTACTCCCAAGCTATTTCTTTCTCTTTCACTTTCTAACTCATTGTCTTATCTCAATCTCATACACACATATCTCATGGACTAATCAGGTTTGCTGCTGGTTTTTGATGTGCTAAACCAGATATTTCAGTTGTTTCTGCTCTTTTTTTCGGTTCAGGCACCCTTTTTCCACTTCAGCAACAGGTACTTTGTCTTGCACACTTATTTTATACTTTTGGTTGCCTTTAACATACCATTTGCCCTACTTTTCAGTAATAAAGAAGCTGGTTGTCTAAATAAGCATAAACTCTGAGATTGTCATTTTTATAATGTGGTCTGACCCACTTGACAGGTCAGTTTCGGTTTGAATCCAATTATGATATTGGGATACTTTGAAATGTATTGAATTTTTACATATGCGTTGTATCTTGAGGAATGTGATTGAGTGGGTACTGTTTAATTGGGACATAGTGGTTTGTGTACACTAATTGCTGGATTTACGAAGGTTTGCACTCTGCATGTCATCAAATCTTGAAAGATTCTAAAAAGAGTTTTATTAGAGTCATGCAGTAGCAAGAAACCAGCTCAGCCTCAATCACAAGTCTAGGCTATATTATACTTTTCAATAGAGCCATACCATGAACATTTTTGCTTATTTCTTTTAGTGTGGACCGTGAAACCCATATTTTCTTCTAATTGTATCTCAACTAGTAGGGCATGGTGCTAGCAACACTTGGATCATAGGTTCTATTCTCAGAAAACTCACATACTGAGAAACAATATCTGGTAGTTATTGAGAATGAAGTATCTTAATTTTGTCAGTGATTCTTTACAATATTTTGCTGAGACTGCTGTGCCACTATTTGAATGGCATTGTATTGTATTGCAGTTTTATTGATTTTTGACTCACTCCTAAACCTCAGGAAAGCATGAGCAGCAACTCTTTTTATTGTTCAGACATCCTTGTTTGTATTGCAGCCCGTTCGCACCAGTAACTGTTACGATAACTATAAAGTTTTATTAATAATGACACAGAGGAACAATATAGTTGGGATAACTTCAGAATTATTTTTTTCTCCAGCTGATGAATGATAAAAACTTGGACAGCCAATCAGAACCCACCTGATTTAAGTGGCAGACAACATACCTGCAGCATGCACTTATAGTAAACAGAACTTTGTTCATTGGTGTGGATGCTAATATCGCAATAGTTATCGTTATTTGTGTAAACATCCTTTAGTCTGTTTGATATGGCAATCAGGAGCAGTTCTAGAGGGGTCCATTACCCAGCAGGCCTACGTCAGGCTGAACATCAACACAGGTTGTTTGTCAGTTAACACCTGCTCTACTTTAAGGACCTGCTCATTACAGCACTTTCCTATGCCATATTTGCCGAGTTAGGCCATCGTTAATTACTGCTAATGACTCAGTCTGGCTGTTCGTCCTTGAGTTCCTCTGTTCGTAAGGAGGAGTTTGATCCCCTGAGACCTTGGCATCCGCTGTACGGGCAGAGTACAGGCTGCTGCTCCATGAGTCCTTACCCAGACAGCCCATCTGAGAGGGCAGCCGCTACCCACTGTGTGCATGCAGAGCAGCAGAGAGATGACTCATGGCCTAGTGAAGCATGGTTTTTGGATGCTTCTTTTCAAGCTCTGAACTTGCTTTTTAGAAATTCACTTTGTTGTTACTAAAACGTCTCTTGGCAGTAACACAGGCACCAAATTAAGTGCCACTTTTCCCCCGGCAGGAGGCTGGTGCTATAGCTGGCGTCCCATTTGAAACAGTCTTGTGCCTTTCTGTTATTGAAAAGGCATTGTGATTAATTTTATTTGTTATATATTTAATTAAAATGTATTAGTGATTTATATAACAGTGTATATAATTTATTTATTTATATTATAACTTAGTTTTATATATATATATATATATATTATTTATTTTATGGACGCTGTTAATTTGTTAACTACTTGAATCAGGTCTCTGAATTAAATGACTTTGGATGGTGGAATGTTCTCAAAACGTGATATGAAACAATTTGATTTGACATTTTTTTGTTGTATATGCAGTAACATAATCTTGTTTATCTGTATCTAATATAGTATTATTTTATTTTCCAACATCCTCTTAGGGCAGTCCATTTACATGCAAGTTTTTAAAGATTTTTTCACTGCTCGTTTTAGTAACAGATTTGATCCTTTTCTCATTTAGTAAATTACACAAACACTTTGCATTATATGGTAAGTTGCAGCCTAATAATGGAGCTTTATTGTACTGAGATGCCCTCATGGAGTCAGTGGGATGAAATGGGCTTCTCGGTTTCTTAGACTTTCACTCTGAGTCAATTCTGTAAAGCAAAGATCCCCAAATATAATGAGACCTTTACAAAGGATCCCAGAAATAAGAAGTGGCATATATTATAAATCCATCTATTTTCATCAGTAGTAAAACGAATATACTTTTTAATTCTGCCTTTAATTCTGTCAAATTTGAACGTCACCTGCATGACATGTAGTTTTCTGTGCTTTGCTTTGACCCCCTCTTCACGTTTGGTTTCCCATAGCAAGAGTTTTTGATTGTGTGTTTCTTCTCTTGTACAAATCACGACAACACATGTGCTGAGCATGTAAATGTCCTGTAAGCTGTCGTTCCAACTTTTTGTTAAAGTCTCTTCTATGTAACAGCAGACGCAGTTTGAATTTCAAAAAAGAAACTTTCCACATTCACATACGTGTAAGTCAGCAGCGTTGCAGGAGAGTCAGTGTTTCTCTGAGAAACATCAGGCTCTAAAAAGAAGCTCCGCTGATTTGAATAGAGAACCAAAGACACTGCGGTTGAATTGGTGCACTTGTACAAAGGTAACTTTTTTTTTTTTTTTACAACATTCCACAAATGGTGATGCAAATCCTCACCAATATGCTGATGCCTTCCTGCTTTCTTTTCTTTAGGTTTTTGCACTGCTGCATGTATGTGTGCGTGAAAGGATAGCACAATTTACTCTGCCCGATTACATTTATTTTATTGAAAATTGACTTTTACTACAATTACTACAAGGAGAGTCGCGGATCAAGCAGCTAATCTGACAAATTTAGGCCTTTTGTTTAGTCTTTCCATCAAAATATAATTGTATCTTCAGGTGCACGTCTTTTTTGTCGAATGTCAATTTAACTTGGCACTGTGCAAAAAGTAGTGAACATTTGTTGTTTAATAAACAGCTTTGTAGAACTGGGTTTTAGGCCAATGAGATTTGACTGTGGGCGGGGCTACCAAGTGCGACAGGACAGAAATGGAAATCAAGCGATCGGCAAAATGCCATGCTGCTTGTTGCGCACAGGTTAACACAGAAGAGAACATTGTATCACATGCTGCTGTTATTTTATCATATTGTGACTGGTCAGGACTCGGTGTGAGACCTGCTGCTGTTGCTGAATTTCTCGCATGGTCGATTTCTGATTTGGAGTGTGTGTGTGTCTGTATGTGTTTGAAACGCTGGAGGTGGTGTGTTTGTGTGTGGAGAGACCGAGACTTTCTCTGACTGGGTCAGTATTTATAGCCTGCCTCAGGCAGTGCAGCCTTCCGCCATCTTGTCTTTTTGCCTGCCGTGTGTGTATGATCTCCCTTTAAAAATGACTCTTCTTATAAGCGTTCTGTCCTTGAGTGTGTGTGTTTAAAAGTGTGGCTGATCACTTTCTGCGTAGAAGCCCTGCTATAGCAGTAATAGTAGAACAAAGGGATGGTGGGGAAAGCACCGAATGGCTTATAATAGAGCTGTCTGTCTTCATAATGTTCCTATCTGAATGTCAAACAGTTTGGTGGAATGTGGAGTGAAAGAACGCAGACACATACGTACCAGTAGCACAGGTCAGGTGAGCCGAGCTCCGGTATCTGCTCCACAGGCTGTACCTGCTCATCTTCACTAATTCCAGCCTAGGGTGTCCGATGCGGCAGGTTACTGTGCGGTTCCTCAGTGTTTAGCAATTAGTGGTGCTTCATCCCAGATTAGAGGCTTGTGCATATTGCTTTGGTTTAAGAAGTGTCCTCAGTCCAGAGATAGCAGATTCCCTAGTGAAATTTGTGGCCTCATTGCTATGATGCAATGTTGGGAAAGTTACGTTGAGACAAAGCTAATCATAATTTGAAGTATTTAAACTACAGCCTTTATGAACCTCTTTATGAAGTAGCTGGCTACACTTACAAGTTACTAAATGCTTTTTGTTTTTAACCAACTACATTTCAGCCATTTAAGAGGACAATATTTATTCATTTTTATAACTGTCAAAGAAAATTAGAGCAGTATTTATCTGGCACGAAAGCATTAAGGATCTTAAATACAACTAATAAAATAAAATTAAATGAAGATTAGACTTGTGCCGGTATTCGGTAATGTGATATATCACGGTAATGAATATGCATGATATTGTTATCGTGGGCACTTCTAAATACCGTGAATAATTATATATTACAAATTATTCCGAATTTTGAATGAATTTTATGAATACTTTTCCCATCAACTGGTCAAAATGCACAACACCGCTGTATGCTGCGTGAAAGACGCGTGCGCACTCTGATGTAAACAAGTGCGGACGAGAAGCACATGGCGGAACATGTGAGAGACGCTCTGGATGAAAGCGCACTTTCACTCTCTGACAGCAGATGGCGCTAAACTGCAGAAATAATAATAATAATTATTATAATAATTCATTTAAATGCAGCCTTTACCCCGGAAACCCTGTAAACAAAGCAGCTGCACTACTTTCTGTTTCTGAATCGTGTTTAAATTATTTAAATAGCCATTCAGATTTGTGTATTTGCTATGATGTTCATCACAGCGCCAAATACTTAAATATTTAGACTTAATAGGCTATTTATTTTCAAACTTTTTTTTACATTTTAATCTGGACTACAACATGCCCTAGATATTGTTTGAAAGTGTTTTGATTCTTTATTGTTCGGTCACACTTTACATTAGGGCTTCATTAGTTAACATTAGTTAACTTAAACTGCCAATGAAAAATTCTTCTGAACATTTATTAATCTTAGGTATTCCAATATTTAATAACAGGATGTTAAAATCGAGAGTTGCAGCTGTGTTATTTAATGAGCTAACATGAACTAAGACTTGTATTTTTTAACAAAGATTAATAACTTATGTAGCAAATGTAGCATGTCTTATTGTAAAGTGATATCTATTGGTCTTTATAGTTCTTTTGCATTTTAATCTGTGTAAAACTTTTAACTTTATACATTTCTGTATTGCTTTATTGCATTTAAATGTTCAGTTATTTTTGTTATAAGAAAAATGTTATTAAACCTGTTATACTGTATTATGACAGCACTTTTTAAAACTAAATTTCAATATCGTGATAATACCGTATACCGTGATAAAAGCATTAGCAATTAATCGCAACATGAAAATTTGATACCGGCATATCCCTAATGAAGATACACTACTGGCCAAAAGTTGTTTTTTTTTATGTTGTATAATTTTTTTAAATTATGTTTTTGATGTTTTGTTTATTTGATTATTATTACAATTGAAAATAACGGTTTTCTGTTTTAATATATTTTAAAATGTAAATTATTCCTATGATAAGAAAGCTGACATTACCATTGCCCATTTTCAGCAGCCATTACTCCTGTCTTCAGTATCACATGATCCTTTAGAAATCATTTTAATATGCTGATTTTGTGGAAACCGTGATACATTTTTTTTAATTTTTTTTTAGGATTCTTTGCATTTATTTGAAATAAAAATATTTTGTAACATTATAAATGTCTTTACTGCCACTTTAATCAATTTAATGCATGATTGCTGAATAAAGATATATGACCCATGCTGGCAAAAGCAGTCTGAATGTGTACGATTGCTAATTACAAATGCTAATTACGAGCTGCAGGCAAAACAAGTGAAAAATGGTTTGGTTGAATTTGTGTTTTTCACAAAAATTACTTCATTAAGCTCTAATCTAGCGATCTCAATGCTACACATAGTAATGAAACATCTAAAATTATCTTTATTTGTATGTTTTCTGAGAGTTCTACCTTCTTTGTTTTAAAAAGTAGTGTTTCTCCATCGAAGCAAAGCAAATTAAGTGTGGGACTTGATTGATGTTAAGAGAGCTAAGAACGATAAGCCACAAAAAAGATCTTCTTACTCGCGCTGACTGAGACATGCGAAGTGTGCGCACAAAGACGCCTCTCAGACAGCGCACGATCCCAATATACACATACACACAGAATTACAGTATTTCAAAATATCTGTCTTGGCGAGTATTCATGCAAACATAATCTGTTATGTCTTAAGTGAAATGTTGGGGTCTTGGGGAAAAACATCTTATATAATAACATGTGTAACATTATATTAGATCCGTGCATTACAGTAGGTCTTGATATATAGGCTGTCTGTCTCATTAATGTTAATTAAACAATAAAAGAAAAGCGATCACTCAGTGCTCTTGACTGAACTACTGTATTTGTAATGAATACACTAAAGACTATGCAGTGATTTTTACATATGATTATTTGTTTTTACTTGAATGATTCTGTTTAGATATAAAATGATATCTTTAGTTTGTATTTTTAATAAAGAAGATAAAATAACAAAATATATTATGATTAATATAGTAATTATTATTAAGGAAGTAATTGGAGGAAAGGATGAATCGTGATGCATAGAGAATCGTTTTACAGTCGAATCGTTACCCTCTGAATCGGAATCGAATCGAATTGTGTGGCAGGTGAAGATTCACACCTCTAGTCGCAATAACATATGTGATTGGTCAAAACACCCCACGAGGTGCATTGTGGTATCATGGGGAAAAAGTTGAACATATATTTTTCCTATATATTGGTGTGTGCCGAATTTGGTGGTATTACCAGAGATTTTAAGGTATGGTTGCTAGGGCTGGGTTTTGACACAAATTTCACAATTCGATTAGATTCTCATTCACAAGCTTTCGATTTGATTCCAAATTCGATTCGATTCAATATAGATTATTTTGGATATATATCTGGTACACATGCAAAATTTTCTCAAGGGAAAAAAATCTCTTAACTAATGCTGTAAAATATACATGAGAGTAGGGCTGCACGATAAATCGTATGCGATATTTAACGCGCATCTTGTCAGAAAGCATGCGATTTATCGTGCAGCCCTACATGAGAGTCAGTTGGTACTACATAACTATAATATTGAAGGTTAAAACTGACTGATTTTTTAGGCTATACAACTGCTTAAATTATACTTAATTAAGTTTTTATAATAAAAGTTACAATTACATAATATATATTTCTACTTCAATTCGTTTTTTAAAATATAAACATTTAAATGGTGGCTATCATAAAAAAATATAAATTTTAATTTTGAAGAACAGTAAACGATTACATGAGACAGGATACGGATTGTAAAGTTGTGCTCTTTCTTTTAACTTACCTTCGGATGTTTAGTCATGTTTATTTTGTGCTGAAACTGGTATTAATGTGGAGGAGATGATCAGAGTTCACATGTGCCTCGCGCTGTCGCTTTTATTGAACTGAGGCGCGCCGCGTTACAGCGATCACTCCACAAAACAGCGCCAAAACAGCATTTATTGTTTGAATACTGCAATACAATGGACAGAATTTGAAATCTGAGACTTTGTTTCATATTAAAAGTATCAAAGCACAATGCTTATTGCGGTATTGGATGGGAAGTGCCCTTCAATGTTCCGTCCATTAACTGAAAACAGGCTAGACCAGGGGTGTCCAAACTCGGTCCTGGAGGGCCGATTTCCTGTAGAGTTTTGCTCCAACCTGCCTCAACACACCTGCCTGGAAGTTTCTAGTATGCCTAGTAAGACCTTGATTAGCTGGTTCAGGTGTGTTTGATTAGGGTTGGAGCTAAACTCTGCAGGACACCGGCCCTCCAGGACCGAGTTTGGGCACCCCTGGTCTAGACTAATCGATTCTTGGGATTTAAGAATTGATATCGTTTCGTAAAACTGAGAATCGATTATAATCGAGATATCGATATTTTTTTACCCAGCCCTAATGGTTGCTAGGTGATTTTATTGTGGAACCTTCAGAAAACTTTAACTAGATGTTTCTCAAAATTGACTGACTCTATCGACTTCAAACAGGTGTAGCTTAGTCAGATTCCAACAAATCATAAATATTAAAGGGGTCATATGATGCTATTTCAAGTTTTCCTTTCTCTTTGGAGTGTTACAAGCTCTTGGTGCATAAAGAAGATCTGTAAAGTTGAGAATATTAAGATTCTGCTTCCAGAAGTCCCTATATGTATTGTGATGACTCAAATCTTTTTGTGAATCCAATTCATTAGGGGAGGGGTGGTGTTCATATGATGTGCGGTTAATTGAGGGTGACTATGGTAAGGATTTCTCTCTGCTCTATGCTTGTCCCATGAGGCACGTCCCCAGTCGCTCCAGTTTTCATGTAAAGCAGCTCTCAGTCTTCCTCTCATGCGGGTCTTTTCATCTCTCCGCGAGAAACCACAGGACTTAAATACAGCTGCGTATTTAAACGCCACTAATTAAGATCTCCAGACTCTTCTCGTTCCTGCAAGGTTAAACATGGAAAACGATGAGATTAGCATGATAGGTGAGCGTTATGGTGATTTCCGTGCATTGGCTTCCACTGATTTATGATCTTATGCGTGAAGCCTTAGAAACGTGTCTATTGGCAGGGTCAGGTCGCACGTCAGTCTCGGTGTAGATCGTATTAGAGCTAATCTCACTGCTGCAGGGTATTGAACTCACTGACCACGAGCTGGCTATATTGTTTGACATCTTGGGTTTGATACTGTAAAAGAAAAGATTATTCGCTTGTGCTGAAGCAGCACTAGTCAATACACAGACCACATGCAGACCTCAAGCCAATTTTATGTGGCCCGCTTGTTGAGATTCAGTTGTATTGTGGTATATCTGACACCCGAGCAGAAAACTCAGTTTCCTCATATATGCTATTTTACGATGGCTTAAGACGTGACTCAATCTAGTCATACTAATAATTTATACATTTTTTTTTTAGTCTTTTGATTTTAACTCATGCTACATAACACGCAGCTGTTTGTGAGTTAATACAACACTTATGTTTAAATTGTTTCCATCTGTATCCAAATAAAAAGGAAAATAATCAATAGAGATCAAGTGCACTACTGTTTAAAAGTTTAGGTTTGGCACTATTTTTGAATGTTTGTGAAAGCATTTGATGGCATTTGATGAAAAATACAGCAGCAACAGTAATATTGTGAAATATTATTTAATTTAAAGTAACATTTCTATTTTAATATATTTAAAAATTTAATTTATTTCTGTGAATCAAAGCTGAATTTTCAGCCTCATTACTCCGGTCTTCAGTGTCACATGATCCTTCAGAAATCATTTTAATATGCTGATTTGCTGCTCAAGAAATATAAGACATAATAAATGTCTCATGATAAGTCTATAATAATATAATAAATTCATAAGTCTGTATTATAATAAATTAAAATATTAATTAAAAAAAAAACATCTTACTGACCCCAATCTTTTAAATGGTAGTGTACCTATCATTTGTAAAGTATTAAATTAGCTTAATTATCAAAAAAAAAAAAAAAACTTTGTGGTTAATACTTTTTTTTAATATATTCTTAATATATACTAAAAAATTATTATTATTGTAAGCCGATCACTGGCCTTAAAGGTGGGGTAAGCGATTTTTCAAAAACGCTTTAGAAAACTGATTTGGGACGAATAGCAAAACAAACTTGTAAGGGGCGTGTCTACTCATGATGTGGACGAGAGAGTGTTCAGTCCAAGCCGAGCAACAGAAAGATAGAGATGGCAGATAAAAAACAAAAGAGGAAAATGTCTGTGGAACAAAAGAAGGCTTAAGGCAAGAAGTAGGACACGTGTAAATATCGGATCAGCTTTCCAGCACTGGAGAGAACTCAAGGAGCGGAAGGCCTGCGATCAGACGCCGAGGTTGCTTTGTTTCTTCTCGATAGGTGAGTAACACCGTGTCGACAACACTGGATGCGACAAAGCAGCCGTTGCTTGGACTATTTCAGAAATAGAACGGGGAATCCGTTTACTTTCGGGGATTTGTCGTGTCGGTCGTGCCGTCATCCAGTGTAGACCATAGATATGTATATATATCTATGGTGTAGACGGCATCACTGATTACACTGATTATCATAGAATTTTGTCGCGCCGCGCCACTCGTGTCCGGTGTAGACACGGTGTAACATTGGTTTTGCTTTGTTCCACAGAACTAATCGTTGCCTGGGTTGCGTACGTATGTGTGGGGCGGAGCTATCAAAATAGGGG
>NW_015625580.1:604959-608995 GCF_001515625.1 Sinocyclocheilus rhinocerous
GTTTTGCTTTGTTTCACAGAACTAATCGTTGCCTGGGTTGCGTACGTATGTGTGGGGCGGAGCTATCAAAATAGGGGTGAGACCCTTTTTGGGTAGGGGCGTGTTTGTTTTGGTGATTTCAAATGTCAACATTGGCTACCAGAAATAGCTTACCCCACCTTTCATTCTGAGAAATTAATTTAATTGAGTTATATCCATTTTTTTTTATTGTTGCTCTATATAAACCTGCAGAAGGATGTGTTTGGTTATTGCATCTTCTCTCGCTGACAAAGCACAAAATGCGATGTCCCCATAGCCTTTCAAATTACATAGATCCTTACATAGCAATTATCCTGAAGAGCATTACCCATCATTTCCTTTGCCAACCTCTTGGTTTACTGCACACAAACTGCCTCCTTTAAAACTATATTATCTTTTAACATCAGCTCACTCATACCTATATTTTGACCTGTCAGTTTATTACATTTTGTGAGTCCTGTAGCAGCCTAATTGAGGTCTGTTTGTGTTGTGAGGAAGTGACAGATGCTCTGCTGTGTTGAGATCTGGGAGAGGCAGAGAGAAAAAACAACTGCAAGGTGTGTATCTCCATAGCAACAAGCACAGTCTGGGACCTGGGAATGCACACGGCATCACAATGTGTCTTTGTAATAAGTGCCACCCTAAGGAGAATCGCTCGTGTGTCTGGCTCCAGAGGACATGCACATATACCCTCTGTACACTTTACTTTTACTTTACTTTTAGTCATTTAGCAGACGCTTTTATCCAAAGCGACTTACAAATAAGGTTTAACACTACCGAACTCGGTACTTTTAAAGGGTACCGTCCGAATTGCGTCGGCACTACCGAGTACCGATTCACATTAAATCAATCGGTGCCAAATTTCGGTACCTGAGAACGCATCTGGACGCATACGCTACAGAGAGAGAAAGAGAGACCCTGTGACGTGATGTCACCCCTGCAACTCGTTCAAACAACACACAGGGCAAGCCGAAATGTTCTGAAGTGAGATTACATTTCTAGGGCCATATGGTTTCTGCGAAAACGCAAACGGGATCGCGGAGTCCATTCATAAAAACGTAATTTACTCTATAGCGCGGAATGCCACGGAATTCGTAAATTTTGGACTAATAAATCAAAAGTAGCCACTGCCACTGAATTCAAATCGCGATATGAACTAGTGTCTGTGAATATTAAAGGGGTCATATGATGCTGCTAAAAAGAACATTATTTTGTGTATTTGGTGTAATGAAATGTGTTTATGCAGTTTAAAGTTTAAAAAACACATTATTTTCCACATACTGTACATTATTGTTTCTCCGCAATGCCCCGCCTTTTTGAAACGCGTCGATTTTTACAAAACTAGTGAGGTAGATATGTGGGGGCATGTTAGAATGAGGCGTTTTAGGTAGGCGTGGTTAACTCTTAACTTTTATAAAGAATATCTCTTTGGTTTTGAGACTTTAGTCTTTGCAACTTTACAGATCTTCTTTATGCACCAAGAGCTTGTAACACTCCAAAGACAGAGGAAAAATTGAAATCGCATCATATGACCCCTTTAAATATTCCATTTTCTATCAAATTTAAATAAAACAATGAAATGATAAAAATAAATATTACAACTAGATTAATCACTTAATTGTAGAAAAAAAAAAATACAATTATTAGCCTATTAAAAAATGTTTTAAAGGAATATTCAAAAAATACAATTATTAGCCTATTAAAAAATGTTTTAAAGGAATATTCACACAATTTTTCTTTCATGTATTAATTTCAACAGTAAACCTCAGTTTGTTTGCCAAAAAATAAAAGGGTTTAATTTTCATTTGATTTAAAATAAACGTTTAATGCCTTCATTTGATTTTCAGAAAATTAAAACAAGAATTTCTGGAAAAAAGAAAGAAAGAAAGAAAGAAAAAGTTTGTAGGGCCCTAATGTACAAAATGTTGAAATTGAGACTTTTGGACTTATTTTTTCACTGAAATAAATGTTTTTGTATTTACACAGAGTAAAGTACCGAAAAAAAGGACCGTTGGGTACCGGCACCGAAATTCAGGTGGACGGTACCCAACCCTACTGTACACTGGGGCTGCGTTAACAGAAAATGCTCCCTCATTTACTGTACTTAAAAACGTTGATGGAGAATCCGAAATGCTTTGTCATTTTGACCGATAAAAAAAAAAGAGATCTGATACATTTCCCTACTTAAAAAATATTCTCACAGGAAGGAATGCAAAGTGATTATGAAAAAGAATTATGGAAAAGCATGAAAATTGACATGAAGAAATATATAAGAATTGATACATGAGGGTGAGAGTGACTGATCACAATAATTTTGTTTGTTTGTTTTACATTTTAAGAACAGAATAAAAAAGCAAGAGGTCCTGCCACAGAATGAGGTTTCCACATTCCTGGAAAAACTGGAGCTATCAGTGAATTGTACAAGTGTGATTTTCAGGCCTGGAAAAGTCATAAAAGTTTCCATATGTGATTAGATGGGGGCCAGGGCCCACTAGGGGGCCTCAGCAAGCTTCGAAGGGGGCCTCAAGATGACTTAACATGATTTAAAGGCAAAACAAGCATTAAAATAAGCTCAAATATTTAGAAATCATGTTATTTCTTATTTTAATTCACACCCTCACCTTCATAATTTTCAAAGTTCTAGACTTGCAAAAATCATGTAAATTAATAATATCATAACTTGTATTTTTTTATACTTGTATGTTTTAAAATGCTTTTTATTAATGTTCTTAACTATGTTGTGGTTATTTTTTTTCTAATCACTGAATGAATAGAACTTTCTGTTTTCTCCAAACTCACGCTTACCAGTTGTACATGATTTTAGTTGCTTAACTTTCGTTGCAGCCTGTGTTTTATAAACTCTATATAATTTTCTGGAAAACAAGGACAGTTTAAAATAGATCATGGCAAAACATTTACAACCGAGTCTGTCAGAGTGACAGATAATGATTTGGTAGTACAAACTCTGCCTGTACTCTCCTCCACAGATGGCCGCTAACGTGCCATTGAGCACGAGCGACGTTCAATTATACTGACCTCAAAAACCTGTTCCCTCTGTGAGGTCTGATTCACATCTCCACATTACAATGCCTTTGTCTCGTCTCATAGCTCACTCACAGTCTGAAAACAGGGCTGGAAAGTGTTACTGATCAAAATAAACCCACTCAGCGATTTCTGACCTCCGCCTGAAGTCACGGCTCATCTTGGAAAGCCTGTCATTATGCTCTAGCAGCATGTGTGGAGTGTGTGTCTGTAGTAGGAGGCAGAGTCTGTGTGCTGTAATTACATTTAAGGTGTCTCCTCTGTGCTTAGACTGGGCTCAGGTCCTGTAATTTCAGCCTACCAGGATGTGTTACACCATTCTCGTACCTTTAGTGCTTTCATCTCTCCTGTGCAGTCGAAGAATTGAATGCTTAATGCAGGATTTACTTTCTCATCAGTCAGTAAATGAAGATGCCTTTGTGAAAGTAAGAGAGATCTGTGTCACACCGTGAGATGGAAAATACTCCCTCGGGCCGATGTATAATATGCTTTTTTTTTTCTTTTTCTCTTTGTAATGAAATGCTGCTTAATTCACTGGGAATTCAGTGTGCATTTGAGCCGTTTCACAAACAGACACGTTTAATATCTAATGCAGCCTCTACAAAAGAAGCTGATGTTTGCTTTTTCCTGTGTCAGTCTTTTCTTCCAGTGGCTGGGTTTTTGTTTAGACAGCATCCCAAGAACGTCCCAGGCAGTTTTTTTTTAATGATTTATCGGAGTGTCTGTTTGATTTAAAAAATCTAATAAAATTAGTGGATGCTGTAAGAAAAAAATGAAAGCTTTGAAGATTTCATGTCTGATCAAGCAGCATTTGTTAACTGTTGCAGTTGTATACTGTAAAAGAATGGTGATTTAAAAGAATTTTCCAGGATCAATAAGGTAATGTATGTCAACAGCGACAATAATTTCTGTCTTTGTTTTTTTTAGTAACAGTAAGGCACTTACAATGGAAGTACATATGGGGTTATGCACTTGC
>NW_015625580.1:609048-633936 GCF_001515625.1 Sinocyclocheilus rhinocerous
TTATTATTAAATTACATTTTGTGGTAATTATGCCACAAATACTGTTTGCTAGAGCTTAACTTGTATTGAACCCATAATTTGGCCAGGTCTCTATACCAGGGCTCTGGCGAGTGGCATTAATGCGTTTACACGTGAGAGTGTGTATCAGAGCAACAAAGCTTTAAAATAAGCCTTAGTAAATTGGTTAGCAATTAAAGCGTTTCAGTTTACATGAATCTCATAACTGCATAATTGGTTGAGGATTTGCGTTGTGTATCTGTGTCCATTGCTCAGAAAGCTGGATTTAGATGCACACATACACTCTTTTTCTCATTTCCCATTCGAGAGCTCATTGCATCTCCCTCCCCCTTCCACTCTCAAACCTCCCCTCGCCAGTGCTGTGTTGTGATTGGACGGGTGCTGACAGTTTCCACAGAAGCTTCTAGAATAGCTTTCATCAAAAGGCCCTGACTGCAGTCATTTTTCACGGCCCTGGGGCAAAAGTGTGAAAGACAGAATATGAAGGTACTGCCAGTGTAATCAAGAGAAATTAGCCATGCGCTTAGGAGTCCATATGCTTCCTGTAACACGTTCATAATCGGTTATTACAATGGGACGATTCAGATGCAAGAAAAGTGGAGGAGGATGGGGAAACTGTAGCGATTGGTCGGCCCAGCTCGTGGGAGGCAGGCTGAGCTGGACTTAATCAGGGATTGGTGTCTCTGATTCCAGTTTAGCACTGCGACTGCGCCACTGGAGAACGTCTGTACTGCAAACATGGCATGAAAGAGAGCGAGGGGCCACGACTGGGGGGAGGGACGTGCGGGTGAGGGAGAGAGAAAGGGAGAAATTGAAAGGACATGTTCACGCTAGCTCAGGATTCATGTTTTCTTGTAGTGTTAGGGCCGTGTCACATTGGGCCTCTCCACTGCGTAATCTATAGTGTATGTGAGCCTCTTTTTCAGCCAATAGGAATGAAGCAGTGGATTCTGGAGGGTGTAGTTCACCGGAGTGATTTAAAAAACGTCTTGGGTAACAATTACACATACTAGCAAGCTAAATATAACTTTACACAAATTACGTTAGGTGTTGCATCTAACTTGCTGGTTGCATCTGTTGTATTCCCATAGTTACTGCTTTAAAAAAAAGTTTTTTTTTATTAAAGTAACTTTAAGATCCTCAACCCAAGCACATGCTCTACACTTCACCACAATGGTAATCACCTAAAAACAGTATCCCCTTTTCTCATCTTGCTTAAAATGCATAAAATAGCATTTTATTTACTAAATTTACTTTCCCTCTCCAGTCCCTTGCAAAGCATGGTAGGTTGTGGAAATCCTGTTCCCAGTTCTTACGATGCTATATTAACACAACTAAAATCATTCATATATTGTAGTCCCAAATTGTTGAAGTAAATTGGTTGAACATGATAAAATGATGGAATCTTGAAAATATTTATGTTTTAAGTAAACAAGCAGCAAAAATCATTTCAATCATCAAATTCAGTGTATTTTCAGTCTTTTGTTTGGTGAACGATTAACACCAAAAGTAGACAACAGTGTAACCTATTGAACAGACCGTGCCAAGTGATGAACACATCATTGAATCAGTCTCGCTATCCTCTCAAACGACTTGTTTTTTTTTTAGTGTACATGAATGTTTTGCAGTCATTTTGCAATTTTTCTGTTACTAATGTATAAATAATGACTATATATCAGTAGCTGTATGTATACCATCATTTGATTTATGTTATTCGTAAAGCTGTATCAGATGAGTAGGTCATTCCTTTTTAAAGTCATTAACTACACAGTCTTGTACCTTTGTCTGTTTTCCTTATTTTTATAAACTTACACTTTCACATACTTCAAAGCAAAGATTGTAATGTTGTAATTAAATTTTGAAGTGGCTTGGTTTGATTCATAGCTTAGACCTCTTTATTGACATTTTATACAGAGAAAACAAGCGTTCACTGTTGTGTTTTATTACAAGCCAGCAATTTGTATTTACCATTTGCAGAGCTGTTTTTTGAAGTTTTGTGGTCTGTTCGATGAGGGCCTCCTGTGAATAATTTCAGTGCATCAGTGTAGACCTATCTTTTGTATGCATTTTGATATTTCTCACACTGTCACTCTGCCTAAAAATTCTGAAGCTACTAAAATCAATAAAAGCCTAGAAACACAAGTAGTATATTTAAAGTATTTTTTCTGCTCCACCACCAGACGGTGGTTTATCCCCCAGCAGAATAAGCATCTCCCCCGTCTGCATTGTGTAAGTCCGGTACTCATTCACGCAGATGTTTGCGCTCCCTCTGCTTCATCTTTGCCTCTGCCTCAGGCGGAGATCTGCCTGGATCAGGCTCTCTGATGGCTAATTGTGTAACCGTTTCTACCTCCTCCACAACACGGATACGAAAAAGATAAACGACACTTTCGTTTCCTTTCATCTCCCTCCCCGAGAGCCCCTGTGTGTCTAGACTGGCTGTGATGGGTAGAGACAGGCGAACCGACATCCGCGATGGTCTCGCACTCGCTCATCCCTCCCGAATCCTCTCATAGCTGTCCCTCTAAAGACACTTCCTGTTTGCTTTCATTATGGCATGTGCTAAAATTAACTTTATCCTTCCCTCTCCCCCTTCTCTCTCTTTCTCTCATTCTTTCATCTCTGTGTCCACAGTGCCAGACTCTGCCAAGCCCAGCCCCACCCCCCCTCCCCCCCCCAACCCGTCTGTGTCCTCAGCCAGCAGCAGCACTGGTGGCAATGGCAAGCGCGCACCCTCCAGCAACCAACAGCAGCAGCCGGCAGCCCCTCGCTACCCGCCCCGAGAGGTGCCCCCTCGTTTCCGTCAACACGAACACAAGCAGCTACTGAAGCGAGGCCAACCTCTGCCCGCCGGAAGTACGGATCTTGTGCAGCCAGTGTCTGCCAACCCTACGTCTCAGCTCTTCTCCTGCCAGACCCACCCAGGTCAGCCTCGCCTCCATGATGTACACAGGGCGGCCTGCTGAGTCAGGGTGCAGCCAAGAAAACACTTAACGCCCATAGTTGGTGATCATGTGATCTGTTTTGTCGTTTTGTTATGTAATATTGCAGGAAGGTAGAACAGCTGGTTGTGGCTGGGGGTGTTTGGATGCTGGTTTGTACAGGCTATCAGCCCCTTCTCATGCAGCATTAAGTGTGATACGATAATGTAAAGTTTATTTCTTGTGTTCTTCTTTTATTTGCTGGGGTCGGCAACCTACTTTTTTTTCCTTGTTCAAGAAGCTGAATATATGTTTCAATCTGATATATGTTACAATAGGGAAGAAAAGTTGGTCGCAGTTTCTGGTTCATGCTGACTTTAAATGTGTTTATTTTCTTTGGCATTTTATTTTTATAAATGATTAATGCCCTTGCATTTGCATGCTACCTTTTGTATTACTTCCACTTTGTTGCTTTTTGCTTACTATCTTGTATAGACTAAATGCTATTTATATGCATATAAAACTGAATAGAGTTTTTCTGAATAGAGAATTTTTTTTTTTAATTAATTGCTCTTCATGTACCCAAAAATAAATCCAAAAACCGAATCAGAATGGTATTGAAATTGTGAATTGGAATTTGAATCGTATTGGGAAATCTGTATCTAATTTAGCCCTAATAATGAGATTTTAATAAAAAAAATTTAACTTGTAAGTTTTAAAAAGTTTTTAAAAATTGTCACAAGAACCATTTCTTCCTCCATTCCACTGTCCTGCGTCAAGCTGTGTTGTAAGGGGCCTTTCATACAGAACACGTTTTTGCATATAAAAAAAAAATGAGAGGCATTTTTTTTGTAAAGTTGAACTTATTTAAACTTGAGTGCAGTGCATTTTTAGAACAGCATGTCAAGACGCAGAGCACGTCGAATACATCAATCTCACATATGTTTACATAGAAAAACAATGGAAAAGTAGCACAGTGGAATGAAAAATTACTTGTGTGAACATCCCCTTATGAGTGTGGCACAATAGATGTGGTTCAGTAGGTAGTAAATGGCTTAATTTGTTCATCACACAAACAAGGTCTTGTTGAAATCTTCTGTTGACATTTAATCAGGGTCGTTTTGTAATATAGTGTTGTTTGAGCTTATTCATGTGTGCTTGTGCAGTAGGTAGTTGTGGATGCTGTTTTTTTTTTTTTTTTCACCAACCCGTCCGTGCCCTCAGCCAGCAGCAGCACTGGTGGCAATGGCAAGCGCGCACCCTCCGGCAACCAACAGCAGCAGCCGGCAGCCCCTCGCTACCCGCCCCGAGAGGTGCCCCCTCGTTTCCGTCAACACGAACACAAGCAGCTACTGAAGCGAGGCCAACCTCTGCCCGCCGGAAGTACGGATCTTGTGCAGCCAGTGTCTGCCAACCCTACGTCTCAGCTCTTCTCCTGCCAGACCCACCCAGGTCAGCCTCTCCTCCATGATGTACACAGGGCAGCCTGCTAAGTCAGGGTGCAGTACAGAAAACACTTAACGCCCATAGTTGGTGATCATGTGATCTGTTTTGTCGTTTTGTTATGTAATATTGCAGGAAGGTAGAACAGCTGGTTGTGGCTGGGGGTGTTTGGATGCTGGTTTGTACAGGCTATCAGCCCCTTCTCATGCAGCATTAAGTGTGATACGATAATGTAAAGTTTATTTCTTGTGTTCTTCTTTTATTTGCTGGGGTCGGCAACCTACTTTTTTTTTCCTTGTTCAAGAAGCTGAATATATGTTTCAATCTGATATATGTTACAATAGGGAAGAAAAGTTGGTCGCAGTTTCTGGTTCATGCTGACTTTAAATGTGTTTATTTTCTTTGGCATTTTATTTTTATAAATGATTAATGCCCTTGCATTTGCATGCTACCTTTTGTATTACTTCCACTTTGTTGCTTTTTGCTTACTATCTTGTATAGACTAAATGCTATTTATATGCATATAAAACTGAATAGAGTTTTTCTGAATAGAGAATTTTTTTTTTTAATTAATTGCTCTTCATGTACCCAAAAATAAATCCAAAAACCGAATCAGAATGGTATTGAAATTGTGAATTGGAATTTGAATCGTATTGGGAAATCTGTATCTAATTTAGCCCTAATAATGAGATTTTAATAAAAAAAATTTAACTTGTAAGTTTTAAAAAGTTTTTAAAAATTGTCACAAGAACCATTTCTTCCTCCATTCCACTGTCCTGCGTCAAGCTGTGTTGTAAGGGGCCTTTCATACAGAACACGTTTTTGCATATAAAAAAAAAATGAGAGGCATTTTTTTTGTAAAGTTGAACTTATTTAAACTTGAGTGCAGTGCATTTTTAGAACAGCATGTCAAGACGCAGAGCACGTCGAATACATCAATCTCACATATGTTTACATAGAAAAACAATGGAAAAGTAGCACAGTGGAATGAAAAATTACTTGTGTGAACATCCCCTTATGAGTGTGGCACAATAGATGTGGTTCAGTAGGTAGTAAATGGCTTAATTTGTTCATCACACAAACAAGGTCTTGTTGAAATCTTCTGTTGACATTTAATCAGGGTCGTTTTGTAATATAGTGTTGTTTGAGCTTATTCATGTGTGCTTGTGCAGTAGGTAGTTGTGGATGCTGTTTTTTTTTTTTTTTTCTCTTTTTTTGCAGGCGAAGAAAGCTAGATGGAGAGAAACGGTCTTGCTGAGTTGTGCTTTGCTACTTCCTGTGTTTGGAGGCATGTGGGTGTGCCAAGAGTGTTGCAGTTTGTACGTGGACTTGGCAGTCTTCTGCTGTGTGTCTGTGGCTTCTCAATTGCAGTGGCAGAGCGAAAGAATGAGTTTGAGAGGAAAAGGGAGAGATGGCAGACGATCAGCTTTGTGGGCAGGGGTGATTCACAGTTTACAGTAAATGGGCGTGACAGAAGGAGTCTCCTTTGATTGGCATGGCACATAAATGGGCTGAATCGTGGACTTTTCTTATCTCCTCCCAGAGTATTGATTGGCTCTTATTTGTGGTCTGAAGGAATCATGTGTTCTTCTCAGCTCTGGAGTCCTAGTTAGTAGCAAGACCAAAGCCCTGTCCCAATTTCTAGCGAACTGTCTTCCTGGATCATATTTTTAGGAATCATAGGCACATTCAGATTAAGGATCCGCACTCGCTGGATCTTCTTAATAAATTACAGTTTCTTTTTATTTTGCATCTGAGCAATCGACAATCAGACGTTTCGGCAACAAGCCTTCTTCGGTGAATCATACAATAGCACTTCCCAGAAGAATAAAAAAAAAAAGAGAAGTCCAATAATCACCAGGTGGAGAATCACATAACAGGTGCTACTTATCATGAACTCAATCAACCAATCAATCAAGTAAATTAAAGACGAACAATAAAAGAATAGTTACAAAGCAATCAACACATCAAAATTCACCAAACAAATTTACAGAAAACATTAGGGCTGGGTAAAAAATATTGATATCTCGATATTAATCGATTCTCATTTTTACGGAATGATATCGATTCTTAAATCCCAAGAATCAATTAGTCTAGCCTGTTTTCAGTTAATGGAGGGAACATTGAAGGGCACTTCCCATCCAATATATCACAATAAGCATTGTGCTTTGGTACTTTTAATATGAAACAAAGTCTCAGATTTCAAATGTTGTCCATTGTACATCCGAAGGTAAGTTAAAAGAAGGAGTACAACTTAACAATCCGTATCATGTCTCATGTAATCGCTCAATCAGTGTTTCAGCCGTGCAAATACGTCAATATAACGTCTTGTAAACAATGTCACATAACGTCACTAGTGTTGTCAAAAGACCCGGTACTTCGATACCAAGTCGGTACTTAAAAAATGAAAACGTTACGGTACCAGGTTTTTTAAGTACCGGTGGTACCGAGTACCCGGTCAACCCGGTTCTTGATGCGCTATCCGAAAGGTGCGCAGATGCGCTCTCTTCATAAAAGCACTGAGACATGGCGATGTGAGGAAGCACATCAAACTAACAAAACACTTCAAAGACAGACACCCGGATCAAATGAAAGAGTTCAAGCAAGCAGCTAAGTTTCATTTTAATTTTTAATATTTGTGCTTCCCATGCATTGATTTATTTGTGGCAGCCCGCCACAATATCAAAACTCACAGCCACAAATAGATTTTCCAAAAGGCTTTGCCTTCCTTGAATAAACATGAGCACTGCACGTGTCAAAGTCGAAACCCGGTGCGGGTGTTTTTATATCACTGTATTTCTGAAGGACACCGACTCATTTTCATTTCATCTTGCTTGTAATGCCGGAACAGTTTGTGAGCGCAGCGCTTATTTGATTGCAGCCGTTACCGGGGAAACCTCTATCTCTCCCCCTCTACAAGCGCCTCCTGCTGGTAGAGAATGAATTTGCATATATATGTAGCCACAAATAGAGTGCAAGTGTGTGGGAAACACCGCTTCTGTTATGAATATTATTCAATATTTTAATTTGAATGTCGGATTGAAATGAACGCTGTTATTAGAGTAGTTAATCATTAGCATAAGCGCGGCTAACGCTAGTATAATGAGCTTTAGAATGAAGTTTCTTTATTAACTATTTAATGCTCCTATAACTTTTATTAGGAGAAAAAAAGGAGTACATGATGATATTTACTATTTTTACACACCAGAGGCTATTAAATGAATTGTGAATCTAAAATGTGTGTGTTAGAGATTGTACAAATGGTTAACATTGTGTCATATCAGTCAGAAAAGCAGTTCTGGGCTTTTTTTTTTTTTTAGCTAATAAACTTCATTAAGTGTAATTTTAACAAATCAGTCAATTTTCACCTTCAGTATTATAGTAATGTAGTACCAACTGACTGTCATGTATATGTTACAGCATTAGTTGAGATATTTTTTTTTCCTTGAGAAAATTTGGCATGTACTGTACCTGATATATATCCAAAATAATCGATATTGAATCGAATCGAATCGAATCGCAAGCTTGTGAATGAGAATCGAATCGAATTGTGAAATTTGTGTCAAAACCCAGCCCTAGAAAACACTAATGTGAATGAAAGTGGACGAGCTGACACATCAGGCCGAAAGCCATTCATAAGTCAGTATCGCCGCCCACTATTACTAAACAATAAATAACAATAAAAAACTCACTTCCTCTTAAAGAAAACAAGAAAGATCAAAATCTTCATTAAGACCCAAGGGAGACATGCTTTTTAATCGATACACCCGATAAGCTTCTCGTTGTAAAAGTTTTTTCCTCTGTTACCACCTCTTCTAGAAAGTATTACTTTTTTGATAGCTGTATAAATGAAATCCTTAATATCATAATTATAGGCATGAAAATGTCTTGCAATTGGTGATTTCACATCACATCTCCTGATCGCAGATTTATGTTCACTGCTACAAATTTTTAAAGGCGACTAGTTTTTCCGATGTAAACAAGTGGACACTGACATTTTAACATGGAAATCACATTTGATGTGGAACAGGTAATTAATGATGTAATAAAGAATGTTTTTCCAGAATGTACATCACTAAATTGATTCGTTTTAATTATCGATGAGCAAGTGTCACAATTCCTACAGGGGAAACAACCTTTTATAAATGTTTTAGTCTAGTTAGTGTATATATATAAATCATATTTTACCAGTATATTTGCTATATTATTGGATCTTTTATGAATAAACAAAGGAAAATCTTTAAAAATATCGCCTAAAGAGGGATCAATCGAGAGGATATTACAATATTTTTTATGATTTTCTTGATTTGATAAGACTGTTAAAAGTTAACACACATTTGACTAAAAAAGATTTCCTTTGTTTTCCATGAGCTTGATTTAATAATTGTTGTCTATTTAAAACTTTAGCTTTATTGTATGCCAACTGAAGCCAAACGTGTGGATATCCACACATTTAAACTTGCTAAACACTATACGAGATTGTTCCTCAAGACTTTCCTCCGAGTCACAGATTCTACGTAATAGTTAGTTTTTAATTTTTTGTGGTCCTTCACCATTAACACATCCAAAAAATGAATAGTGCTTTGGTCTCGCTCTGTCGAAAAGATGCCAATCTGGAATTAAGAAAATTACCAAATTCCACCAACTCAATATAAACGTAACCATAATTTCACATTTCCCAAAAAAGGATTATTATGGTAAACAAAATCTGCCTCAAACTTCCCCATAAACAAATTTGCATAGTTTGGAGCTAATGGAGTACCCATGGCAGTTCCATGTGTTTGTAAGTAAAAATCATTATCAAACATAATGTAATTCTTTGTCAAAACAAACATAATCATCTCAGTGATAAATTCAACTGGTTTATCAGAATTATCAGCATTTCTGAAAAAAGTTAGGGATAGATGTATATAAAGAGGAGACGTCTAGTGTTACCAACCAGTCCTTTTCTTCAATTTGTATTGATTGTGTTTTAACCCCAAAATCCGTTGTATCTTTGTTTTTTACATAAGTCTGCAGATGATAATCAATAGACCGGGAAACCTTTTCATTTAATGAACCAATACTTGAAGTGATTGGTCTGTAAAGGAGGATTTTTACTGTTTTTGTGGATTTTTGGAAGGGCGTATAGTACAGGTATAACTGGATGATCATAAATGTGAATTAACCATTTCCCCCCCAGCGCTCTATTCAATAACATATCCAATTCAACCTTATAATTTGATGTTGGGTTAAACAATAATCTTTAGTAACAATTCTCATCATCCAACATTTCCTTCACTTTTATCCTTTACATTTTTTTTTATCCTGTATCACTATACCTCCTCCTTTATCTGCTTTTTGAACAACAATAGAATCATGAGTTCAGTGAGTTCCTGAAATGCCAATCGTAAATTTTTACTAATATTATCCCTAAGACATACAGTATTATCTCCATTCAATAATTCCTCCACTTCGTTTTCAACCAATCTACAAAAAGCATTCACAGAGGAATGAGAAGTTGGAGTAATGAGAAGTTGGAGTAAATGTACTTTTTGGTTTCAAAGCCCTGTAGAGAGTCTGAGTTTGGGCCGAAAATGATGGTCCAACAAAAAAAGACTTTAATTTAATCTGTCTCATAAATTTAAACAATTCCACTTTTACCAAAAAGGTGTTTGTTACAGAAAAAGGAATAAAGGAAAGACCTTTTTTCAGTACACTTACTTGATCATCAGACAATTGTTTTTTAGATAAATTAAATATAACATTGTCCTTTTTGGTATCTCCCGTCTCGGTGTTGATGAAACCAGTGGAATTTACCTGCCGTGTTTTCCGCCCTCTCGAGCCTCTCGTTGGTTTCCTCTTCTCATTTTCGAATGTTCTGATGTTCGAATTGGCTCCAAAAAAAGGTTTTTTTAGATCCAGAGGCAGCACTGGAAAAGGTGGCGACAGAAGACATGGATGAATTCTATTCGTTAGATTCATAGGCACTCAGTGAAGATTCTTCTTTGTAGTGAAGCAAAATCATACAATCTTAATCAGTGTAGTCTGATTCCGAACGAAGGACTCTTATGGGCTCTTTTTAAGTGAATAAAAATAATACAGTGCAACTAGTGTATTCCAGTCCCTGAATGATTGACCCCATAAGACCGTTCTTTTTAGTGAATCAAAACAGTTCAGTGTGACTAGTTTAGTCCAATTCCTTTTGAGTCCGTTCTTTTTATTGAATCAAACACTTACAACTGTGAGACTTAAATCAGTATAGTTACAGTCTGGTTGTTCACAGCAGTGTGACAGTTTTGTCAATAATATTTTATGAAAATAATTGAATAAATTGACTACTTTTTTCTTTGTTTAGTATTCTTTTTTAATAAATAACCTCATGAAAGTCTAAAGTCATTAAAAAGTCTGTATATAAACACTTTTTGCATTTATTTTTTATTTTTTGATTGATGTAATTTCCTCATTATTTGGCAATGCAGTGGTATTTCTTTTTCTCAAATAATTCTTCTTCGAAAAACTGACAGCTGATAATGGAGCCGTTAATTAAGTGGAAATGTTGAGCATAATTGTAACTTGAACAGGAATCTTTAAAATCCTTGTGATTCTCACCCATAAGGGTTAGGGAGCAATAATCGTAGCGTAGCTTAGCAAGCATTATTATTCATGATGGCTTATTTATGTTTAGACAGCATTGCATGTATGGCAGTCCCAAAATACATTGTGATGGTTTTTAAAAATCTACATACATTTGCATTTATTTTCATGCTTCCTTCTCTCTGTCTCTGTCTCTCTCCTGGTTGAGTTTGCTTTTGGGTATGTTTTGAGCCGGCACGTGCACTGAGCTGTGGTTCCGCTGGATGTTACTTAACGCACATTGTGAGCCCAACAAGTAATAAGAGCTCCCAGCTTTCTGTGTGAGTGTGTGTTTTTACAGGAAGCCACTGGAATGCAGCCGAATGGCCCACAGCTCTGCTTTAAGCCAGCAGCAGCAACAGCACAGAGGCTGTATTCATTTAGCTCGTCTCTTTTGCTCCCCCCATCTTTCCTACAGTCATCACATGGATATCTAATGTATAACAGCCCAAGGGACAGAAACACTTTGCCTCCTATCTTCAGAACCTGTAGGAGACAATGCTTTTTTTTTACTTTTGCGTGGCCTGAAGCCCCATGTCCATGTGTCTGTGTATATATCGGATTACAACTTAAATTAATGATGATGTGTGTTATTTTCTATGTGCCATTCTGTGTCATTCTTCTATGTAAAAATTCTAGAGAGAATTCTAGAACAGCTATACTTACTATACTGTTCAAAAAATTGGGGTCAGTAAGAATTTTTATAAAAAGTAACATGTTTATTTTGCAAGGATACATTAAATTGATCAAAAGTGATAGTAAAAACATTTATAATGTTACAGATGTTTGTTTTTTTTCAAATAAATGCTGTTCTTTTGATCCTGAAAAAAAAAGTTTTCCACAAAAACTTTAGGCAGCACAACAGTTTTCAACATTAACAAGAAATAATAAGAAATGTTTCTTATGCACCAAATCAGAATTTTAGAATAGTTCTTAGATGATTATTATTAGAATGTCAAAACAAAATTATTATTTTTTGATTGGTTACAATCAAAGTCAATTAAGGCAAGTCAATTTTCTTAGTGGCCACATTTATTAGCACAAACACGTAAGTTTCAAGCCATGCAAGTGCATGTTCTATCTACTTGAATGGAGAATGACCAGAATCTACTCTGTCAAAATTGGAAATTTCAGTAACATAATTCAGATCAATAAACAGGGTGGACAGGGCAGGGCAGACCATTTATCAGCTCTGACCAATAATTGAACGCAGTGCAAGCAAACTGGTCCAAGCTCAGAACAGGTTTACTTGGGAACCAATGTTGATCTTGCGACTCTTTTACTGCATAGCGCTGCAAAATCCAGTGAAAAGCGTTTGAATTCACCACAGAATGAATGGTTGCTGCGAGATTTAGTGAGAAGCATTCAAATTCTGCACAGAATTCTCTGTTATAAACAGATCAAACAGCGCTGACATAGAAAACCAGAAGTAGTTACGCTAACTATAACTATGGTGTTGTGGCATTCATTTCAGGGTTTGTACAACCTTTTGAGAGAGAAATTCAAGCACTTTTCAATGACTTTCAAGTATTTCACTCAACTAAAGCATTTTAAATCTCTAAAAATTATCCAGTTTAAATGTAATTTTTAATGGGATGACCAAAATATACTCTGTGGTAAACAAACACTTGTTTACTTGCTTACATCACATTACCAATATTACCAGTAAATGGCAGCAGAGGAGCACTTATAGGGCCCTATGAAATCGGTTTTATTTTTCCCCAAATTCAGTTTTTTCCATTAAAATTTTTCTGGATTCCATTTTTTTCCCCGTTTTAATTTTTCTGGACTTTTTTTTTTTTTTTTTTTTTTGGTTAAATGGTTAAATTCCATTTTATCAATCAAAAATGTGTCTAATGTCTAATTAAAATCATGAAACTTATACAATTTAACATCAATTTATTAAAAGTTTAACAAAAATTACATGTTTAGGGCCCTATGAAATGTTTTATTCTTTCTCTTTACCTTCTTTTCTATTGTTACCAAATTCTGTTTATGCATGTCTAATGAAATATTGTTAGTTTCTTTTCCCTCAGAAATTCTGTGCGTTGTATTTAAATTTTTCTGGTTATCAAATGAAGGCCTAAAACATTCATTTAATTAATCTTTTAACCAAATAAATATTCAACAAACTTTATTTTTTGGCAAACAAAGGGGATTTACTATTAACATTTAAAACATGAAAGAAATATTATGTAATTATTCCTTAAAAAATCATTTTTAATAATTTTAGTAATAGTATTAGTAGTAGAGGTATGTACATTCTACTGAACAACAGTAACAGGCTATTTCAAGCACAATAATGTCTTCAAGTTAAACCGATCTTTTATTTTGACGGGTTGCCGTGAATACCTTTTAAATTTCTGTGTGCATATATGACAATAGTTTCTCTCAAATGAAATGGTCAAATGCTCATGGACCGACTCTGAGCAGTTCTAGAAATGACTTCAATTTGCGACTGAATCAGATAAAGCAAGTAAAGGGCGCTCCTTTTATAATCATTGTAGATTATGGTCAGTTCAGTATAATACTATAGAATAATGGTACATTTAATAAGATTAGAATATATACATTTTAGAATATATACATTGTATGCTTCCAAACTTAAGCTCAGTGCTTTACTGTCAAATGTGCATTACCAAGAAATAAACGTGTAATATTATTAGTAACTGCACTTATTAATGCAAAGCAATAGTAATTTTATGATTCAATTCTTTATTTTTATTACCCCCACAGACTGATTTCTTTCACTCATAAAGGTAGCAGTGGAGCATCTCACTGTTATATAGTCTCGTATCACATCATTTCTGTCCTAGTGGTCTGATTCATCAGACAGCAATTTGCATCAACAGTATTCAGTGTCTTTCAGTCCAGGGCAGTGCTCAGTATGCCGGATTGGAGTATTAGAGGATTAAGGGGCGTCCTTTCAAACAGCTAGTCAGCATATCTGAATACAGCAGTCTCCAGTCGTTATTTTGCAGTAGCGTTTGTTGATGCTAGAGGCACATAAATTACACAGTTCACCTTTAAGGTCAAGTGTATTTGTTTCTGTATGTTGTTTTGAGGTTTACATTGCTTAGTATGGCCGGCTGCTCTGTGGAGTGCATTACAACTTACAGGCCTGCTGTTGCAGGAGAATTATCAGCTCATTATGGGCTTATTTGCCTCAGTGAGTCCTGTGTTCTCTTCCCCCAAGCTGCCAAACAGACCTGAGCACTGGCACTTTTCCCAGCCACAAAAACTTTAGCTCTTTCTCTTTTCCTGTCTCACCCACACACACTTACATGCATCCTATCAATGCCAATATATTTGTGACCAGGAAGTAAAGTTGACCGGGCTGAGAGAGCCCAGCTCAGGGAATACTAATGAGGACTTACACAAGTACAATGGTGAGAAGCCTCTCTTCTTTCCCAAAGTAAGAGCTGAAAAAAGATTCTGGCAGACTATTTTGCTTCAAGCCAAAATAGCTAACTTTCAGTTTCTTTGGTTTACAGAGGACACACATACAGGCACTGAGACTCAGAAAATAGGATTTGTCAACAAACTATAACAATAACCTACTCTATTTATGTGAGTTTTTTTTTTTTTTTGACCTGGACTTGATTAGTAGAGTTCTTGATGTCATGCCTGTGTTAGTTCTGCTATCATCTGTTGTAGTCGCCCCCTGCTGTCCGGTGCTGGTGGTCACCCAGTGACTGCCTATTCCTGATGTCACATCCTAACGTGAATGAATGGGAGCGTGGTGTAGTACATCAAGACTCATGGTTGTTGCATAAGACCCTCATGCATGTTGGCCCCTCCCTGCATTCTCCCACCAAGCGTCTTTGCAACTGACAAATAGCAACGTCAGCAAAGCCCCCTGTTCTTCACCCCACAGTACCACTGCTGTTTATTTGTATGTGCATGTTTATATTGAGTGAAAATTGAATAATAGTGCAGATTACATTTATAGTATAGCATGAATAGAGTAGTTTTAGGGTGAATTATTATTGGGTGAATTATTACATATGCACTCTTGATGTGTTCAGTTCAATTCAAGATTAGCACAGTTAATACACTTCAATGTATAGATCTGCACCTCTTTCACTTTAGGCACAACTTTTAATTGTATATTTCTCACAAGATTTAAAAATAACAATGGGAGACCTCTAATCAAAGTAACAAATGGCATCCTCTTTGTTTTAAAGGATGTTCTTCAATGTTGCCAAGCATGCTCTGCATGTTCTGAGCCGGTGTTGCTGTGTCTTTGGATGTTTGTAGTGCTCAATTTTCATTGGGCAGAAATTGGTCCAGCATTTATCTGAACTAATTTGTCTCCAACAAGGGATGGTAAACTCCTTTGTGCTGCCTGTAAAGTACTCTGACACTCTGACTCTTCGTAAGAGTTACTACAGAAAGACACAAACAAAACCGACCAATAACTGTTTAAGTAGTGAAACCCAAAGCCAGCATTTAGATTTACTTGTTTGGGGTTTTCATAAAAGGGACATTTGCAGGCAAGGGAATAATCAATAATGAGGCTTTGATTACATCATTGCATATTTGGCTGAAAAAAGCTGGCTTTGGATTGGAGAATAATAAGAGTCTGTTCTCTTTGGACTTTGGTGTATTGTGTGTATGGGAGGCGCTGGGATCATTTGTAAACAATGCCTTCCTTGATGCCAAGAGCTAGTGTGCTTTTGTAAGTGTTCATCTCCCCTTGGCCACCTGCCCGCCTCCATGTGAGCCTCATTTGGTTTGTTTATACTGTGTCCCATTCAGCCATTGAAGTGTTGTTTTCCTCTAAACTTGGGACCGCACCTCTGGTATGCAGAGCTACAACTTCACACACCCACTGTACTTTTAATATTACAAGAAAATTGTATACTTAAAATCAGCCAGTATGACAGGGAGCTGTGTGTGTGTTTCTGTGTATACACAGTCCTTGCAGTGCAGCCTATGCTCTCAGGCAGGCTTGCTTTTGTGCATCTATTCAGCTCGCTCTATTGTGAGCAGCGGTGCTAATTGCAGCCTGAATGGTCTCGGCTAAATGTTTTGTGACAGTTTGAAAGCATGAAAGAGAAGAGTGGCACACAAGAAAAGGAATCCCTCTTTTTGGATTTGTTTTTCCTGTCTCCTAATGGCACAACAGAATGCTCTTGGCTTTAACCTTCAACTCCCATGCAACCCTGTTTCCCCTCCCTCACTAGAGAGGCTCCTCTCCAAATCAGGAATAGAGGTAGATATAAATAACGCCCGGGTGAGGGAACAGATCGGATCCTGCCGAAGCCGTGTGGGATGAACGGGGCGGTCGCTCGCGTACTGAGCTACAGCTCCTTGGCAGCATTTCAAATATGAGCCTCAGAAGCATCGCGAGCAGCAGACATATTGTAACAGGGAATGGCCAGTGCTCTGCACGCAGCCTAGTGCTTCTCTCAGGATGGTCGGGCGACATCTCTCTTCAGGTACTTTTCCACTTCTCTGCGACCCCACCCCCACCAACCTCATAGTACGATCCTCCACGCACTGATAACAGGCTTTTCCTTTGCTTTGCTCTCTGCTGCACTGCTGCTGTTTGATCTGGAAGTGTAGCATTCGTGTAACTGCAAACAAAACGCAAATCCCTAAAGCTATTGCATTGCTTGTTAGAGATTAATGCAGGGCAGAAGTTTGCTATGCTCATCTGATAAGCTTTCTTCAGCGAGACACTAAGATATTGATGGCAGCGCTAAGCTTTTTGGCTTCAGTTCAGATTTGATAAAATGGCGTCCTTTACTACGCAGTGACTGTACAGAAGGACAGCGTTTGTGTTGGAAACACACCATCCTCTCTTTCATAGACTCCCTCCTTTTTTTCTTATCTTTAGTTGAAAGTGCCTTTTTTTTTTTTTTTGCGCGTGGTTGGTGACAAAAAGACTGGTGTGCACGAGCACTGCCGCTTTGCTCAGATCTGACAGACTGAGCCGTGTCTGCGCATGTAAAGCCACACAAAAACAACAACAACAGAGTTGAGCGAGTGCCAGGAGGCTGGGCAGCATTTGCCAACTAATTAACACAACAGGATCCTGGTATCCATATGTAGGCATTTGCACTGTTTTCAGTGTTTTTATCAATGTGTCATATTTAGAATAAACATATTTCTTTGAAAGCAAAGTCTGCTGTTGTAATCTGTCAGTCCAGCAGAGGGAGATGGTTGTGGTTGGGAGAACCAAGGCTTTGCGGTTACAGCAGTGAAAAACAATGACTCCAGGCTAGCAATAATATGTGAACCAACACATGCAGTTATTGGTGCATTTTTATTATATTATACATTTTTAATTATATAAGTTATGACCATAGCTACCGTGCTGATGTAATGCACAATTTTTCTTAAAGCAAGCCAAGAAAAAAATTGTTTTGATCGATATAGCCAGATGTTGCAGTAAATTGTCATTTATATGGAAAAAAAAATTTTTTCAAGTGAAATGTAAATCTGAGAACTTTGCATTTGTAAATATTTCTATAGATTTAATTCCATATCAGTGTTTTAATATTTTCTTAAATACCAAAACTTTTTGTAATCTAAAATCTCTTGCAATATCGTTTACTGCATTTGTGTATTTTATCATAAGTATAAAAACTAAATTGTTTTGAGTAATTATCTGAATGAATGAATGAATGAAATTTAATATAGTTTACAGGCAAGGTATTTCAATTATTTATTTTTCTTTCTCTCTTCCTTCCTGTAGAGCTGCCCCCACAGAGTGGCCTGGCAGCCCAGTATGAGAATACATCCCACAATCGCAGTGCCACTACAGCCTCTACCAATAGCTGCAGCAGCTGGGATCCACTGATTATTGACGAGTGCGATACGGAGGCGTGGCCTTCCATTTCATGCAAAGAAAGCCACGCCCCTGCAGGATGCCCCTTGGACACTGAAAGTATCAGTGACATCAGCAGCATGAGCATGGCCACAGGAGCTGGCCAGCAAGGCCATTTCTCCACCAATCACCCCAGCAAAGCCAATGCCAGCCACTCAGGAGGTCTACTCTCTAGTCAGGGTGGGGCCAGCAGAGGCTGGGGCTCTGGCCCATCTCCTGCCAGTGGAGGAGAAGGGAAGAATGAAGTCTCCAGCCCATCAGTGGGGGCCAGGGGTTGGGGCTCCTCCAACTTTAACTTGAACTTAAACCCCAACGCCAACCCCTCTGCTTGGCCAGTTCTAGGACATGAAGGGACTGGCATAGGTGGCGGCAGCTCTGGAGGAAGCAACCCTCCTCCTCCTAATATCTGTAGCCCACCGGGCACTCTGCCCAGTCAGGGCCCTAGCAGCAGTGGCAGTATAGGTGGTGCCAATGGAAATTCTGCAGGTAATGGTGGCAGTGGCAATGGCAGCACCACATGGGGTAGCATTGTGCCCAGTGACTCCTCAGAGCCACACTCCACCCCATCCACGAATGTGTCTTTCAGCTCCGAACCGCAGAACCTTAACACTGATGGACCAAATCACACTAAGCAAGAGCCCAGAAGCCCTGGCCACAGCCTGTCTAACTGGGGGGTTGGCCCTGCAGGCATGGGCTCATTTGTTCAAAATCCAGGAGGAGCCTCACAGGTCAATGGGGATGAAGAACCTGTTTGGGGTAATGGAGATGCCAAGTCTGGTAGTGGCTCAAAAGACTCAGGGAGCAGCTGGGGACAAGGAGGGGCCTCAGGCACTTCTGGCTGGGGACAAGCTGCCTCAACTGGAGACTGGGGTAAGCAGTCCAACAGTGAGCCCAAAGGATGGGATTCTTCAAGCTCTCCCACCCAAGAGCAGCAGCTCAATTCTTGGGTCCGTGGGGCCAAAGCCCCAGCCAGTGAGGGAAGCAGTGACAGCATGGAATGCCATCCTCGTAGGAGGGTCTGTTCATCAAGAGATGAGGCTTCCCCTATTCTGCCTGCCCAGGATATGGACTCTCGGGTTCTGTGTAACACAGGCTGGGGACAAACACCAGTGCGTCAGCACACTGCTTGGGAGACCAAAGAAGCTGCACGCTCCAACTGTAAGAATGACATTGGAACTGAATCCTGGGGCTCATCCTCAAATGCAGTCAATGTAGGACCAACACCAACATCTGGCAGTGCCAACCCCAACTCTGGCACTACATCCAGACCAGACTCTGGGGGCAAGAATGAGGGCCCATGCCCCAGTACTGGAGCTGGACCTAGATGGGGCACAGCCATGCCGTCACCCCAGGCTAGCTCTGGTTGGGCAGATCCTACCAGCAACAAGAAACCTTCCAGTGGTCCTGGAAGTTGGGGCAGTACCCAAGCTGGAGGTCCAGGTGGCAACCTGCAGAAAAGTGGTCAGACTTGGGGCTCAGAGGAGAAGTCTCCTACCTGGGAAGACAGTCATGCTAAAGCCAAACCACAGGCCTGGCCTGAGGGGCCCAACCCTTCTCGTGGATGGAGCAATGGACCTGGTGGAGAAAGCGGGTCTGGAGGAGAATGGGGTGAACCTGGAGATGGAAAGAAAAATGGTCCCTCCAGCTCGACCTGGAATGGAGAAGGTACTGGCTGGAATGAGGGCTCCAGAGGATGGGGCAAGCCTGCCCCGGGCGTAGGAGGAAACTGGGGAGATGCACAACACCCCAGTATGCCATCACAAGGATGGAATAACAAGCCTCAGGAGGGCACCAATGGCAATAGTGGCAGTGGAAGCATGGGCTCTTGGGGAGCTCCTAGCTCTGTAAAGCAGAGTGGCTCTGGATGGGGAGGAGGAAATGGTGGAGGTGTTAAACCTGACAATACTGGAGAGCCCACTGGATGGGATGAGCCCTCTCCACACTCCATCCGCCGTAAAATGGAGATTGATGACGGTACCTCAGCTTGGGGTGACCCAAGCAGTTACAAGAAGACAGTCAGTCTCTGGGACAGGAATAACCCTGGGATGCAAAGCAAACCAGGACCTGGCAATGCCAACAATGTACCCAACAACCATCATCATCATCATCCCCACCATAACCAGCCTCCCATGCAGACCCACAGTCATGGAGGGTCAAATTCAAACAATAATCAAATTTCTCCTGATAACACTGGCCCACATCCAACAGGGCCACCTCACAATAGAACAACCCTCATGAATCCAGGTAAGACCTTTACCTGGTTAAAATGTATCACTCTATGTTTCTTTGATAATTTTGCCATACAAGTGAAGAAAAAAACTAACTGTTCATGATAAGAGAGAGAACATGCTAGGAGAAAAAAAAATGTTCAGGTAAATCAGTCAACAGAATAGTGTTTACATTCTGTCTACCAGTGTAGTTCAGGATAGCATTTGAGCCAGGAGGAAGTGTGTAATTAGAGTTGGGTCGCCATCTGTGGGGAGTATCACTAGGCCTCAGCAGGATACTTGGAACAAACCCGACGCCCTCTGCTGTTTGTGTGTAGCTTTGCACTCCCTCTGCCAAAGCTGTATTTAACATGGCATCCTCAGATCTCCCTTGTGCCAAGAACTAAACAGACATTTAATATTGCAGCTTAATATTCAATTTTATGACAGAGGAGCCTACAGTTACATTTGTTTTTAAAAAGAAATAAACAAATAAAAGTTTTAATTAGAATAAATGTCTCAAAAAAACTGTGAAATTCATGTTAATTTTTGTAATTCAAATTTTTATGCGAATAATATAATTTATAGAGGGAAAAATACAAAATATCTAGCTTTTGGACAAGACTGTATATACTACACGGTGCCAGCCTCAAGAGAATTTAGTATATGGTTTATGATACAGTGAAAACTAAAGGTGCACTTGTCCTGAGTTTTGCCGTATTTCTTTGCAGGATGGGGCGAGATGACAAATGTCCATTCAAAACCTGAACCCTTATGGGGAGAGCCAGCCACCCCTGCAGCAAGTCTGGACAATGGCACTTCAGCATGGGGTAAACCCCCAAGTGGCTGGGGTGATAATGGCCCTGAGGTCTATGGTCGAGGCAACGGACCTCCTGGATCTGCCCCCTGCAAACCTGGTTAGTTTTATGAATGTACATTTATTTATTAATTTTAATAAATGTAATTTTAGTTGCTTTAAATGATTTTATGTGATTAAAAAAAAAATCAGGTCAGGTGATGGATATCAGAGCTTTGAAGTGTGTAACAACAGGGCCCCCTGTTGTTGTAAATAATGCACTACAGGATTATATATGTTTTGGTATCTCAGTAAGGACAAATTAGTTATTTCTATTGTTTGTAAACATAACCAGTAGCAAATGTTAATCTGTGCTTCTACTGTGGACACATTCAATAATCTGTCTTTTTGTTCCTCCAGGCCCCAAATCTATGCAAGATGGCTGGGGTGGTGGAGAGGACATGGGCCTGTCTGCAGGGCAGTGGGAGCAGGATGAGGGTGACATGTGGAATAACACTGCATCTCAAGAGAGCAACTCCTCCTGCAGCTCCTGGGGTAACCCACCCAAAAAGGGCCCACCAAAGGTAAAAAAAAAAACCTACATAAGTTGAATGTAGGTGTCATTACATGCTGCAAATACAGCTCATCTGTTTTTCTTTAAAGGGAAAAGTCCCAAACAAACAGGATGATACTTGGATAATGAATCGTCTTATCAAGCAGCTGACTGACATGGGCTTCCCTGTGAGTACTGCTTATCTTTCATAAAATAGCATTTCTCACTCTGTATATTTGACTGTTGTCCCTGGGTTTATTTAGCGATACTGACTGGCTAATTGTGCATTATCCTTATAGTTTTAAAAATATCCAGTTGCAAATGTATTAAATTATTAAAATTAATATTTGTAATAAGTATTAATGCAAATGGTTTATACAGTATATGGTGTTTACAGTGTGTTTGTGTTTGCCTTTGCAGAGAGACCCTGCAGAAGAGGCTCTCAAGAGCAACAACATGAACTTGGATCAGGCCATGAGTAGGTGTTATATCTGCAAAATTTGATCAGAGCTTCTTTGCTAGAATATTGTATTCAAATATAATTTGTGTGGTAGGTGCCCTGTTGGAGAAGAAGACCGAACTAGATAAACGGGGGATGGGAATCTCTGACTATAACAACGGCCTAGTCAATAAACCAATGGGCTGCAGGCCTTCAGTCATCTCCAAAGAATCCTCCTCAGATCGTCCCCCCTTCTTGGACAAGGTATGTGCTTTTCACAATTAAAAATCAGCACATTGTAATTATTGCATCTAGAAGACTTCACATTGTGCTGGATTTTGTTTGTCTTAGCTATTTATTTATTTTGTCATTTGCTCATTAGGATGCTGGGCTAGCAGATGATGCCCAAACCTCACCGTTTATGCCTTCTCCGAGCCTGAAGCTCCCATTGGGTAGTGCTGCACTCCCTGGCCAGAGCCTTGGAGTTGCAATGCAAAACTTGAACAACAGACAGGTGGGTCTGTGAGGATCTATGTGTATTTTGTATTTCAGCATTGTGTTAATCATCGTCCACCTGGCTGCCAAGATACTGAAATCTTTATTGCCCGATGTTAAACCGATTTAGAATGAGTTGTTTTGTGTGTTTGTGTAGATGCAGAGTGGAGTGTTTGGTAGTAGCGGAGCAGCACAAGCCCGGGCCCTGCAGCAGCAGCCTCCTCCCCAGCCGTCAGTGCCACCTCTCAACTCGTCCCAGCCTAGTCTACGTGCTCAAGTGCCTCAGTTTTTCAGCCCTCAGGTGTGCAAACAGACATAGATGCATGTAGTTTAGCACCTTATCGTGACACTGACTTCATTTGGTGACGCATAGTTTTTCACCACTTGAGTATATGTGGAAATGATGAAATCATGCTGAATTCTGACCGTTTTGTTCACTGACAGGTTCAAGCACAGCTTTTACAGTTTGCAGCAAAAAACATTGGTCTCAACCCTGCACTTTTAACCTCACCAATAAACCCTCAGCATATGACCCTGTTGAACCAACTTTATCAGCTGCAACTGGTAAGTGCCAGTCTTTCGACATCTTATTGATCTGTAATTAAAGAATGTTTTTTTTATTGGTCAGAAAGCTTAAATTTCACTCCTAATTTCTCATTGTAATGAAAGCTTGTCATTCTGATCTTGCAGGCGTACCAGCGTTTACAAATTCAGCAGCAGATGTTGCAGGCACAGCGCAGTGTTTCTGGCCCCATCCGACAGCAAGAGCAGCAAGTGAGCGGTTCCTTCCCACAGCTAGTGTCACCCCGATACCATTAAAATCTCACAACCTTCAATACTGATTTGTTTGTTTTTAAATTCTAATGTGACTTTTAAATCTCAAACTTCTATAAAGGTGATCTGTGTTCACAAGCATGTCTTCTCACAGGTTGCACGTACAATCAATAACATGCAGCAACAGATCCAGCAGCACCAGCGGCAGCTGGCTCAGGCTCTGCTGATGAAACAACAGCAGCAGCAGCCACCCACCTCACACCCGGGCCTGCATCCCAGCGCAGGCAAATCAGCTCTGGACACATTTCCAGCCCACCCCCAGGCCTCCAGTCTCTCTGTTTCCGACCTTCAGACCAAAGAGCCGCAGTCTTCTCCAAACTCCTTTTCACCATACCCTATTTGTGAGTTACCAGCACTCTCTGTTATTGTATTCTTTCTGTTCAGACTAGTGACGATCCAAATATTCTTCTATACACTGTTCCCACAGTCCTAGTAAACCTGGAATTGCCACAGAATTTTGAAAGTCTTGAAAAAAGTCATGTACATTTCTATAGTGAATATATTTTTTTCTAGTCCACTCTAAAATGTATAATCAGCTAGATATTGCTCTTTTGTGCAGTTAGGTTGATTTGCATGGCATAGTGATTCTCAATTTGTCAGCAAATCTTTTCTTTTCAATGAGTCAGTCAAACTGGTTCACAAATTGACCCAAAAGATTCATTGGTAAATATGTCTAAATCATAATGATTTTTAAAAGCCCTTATTCAGTAACAAATGATTTGAAAAGTCATGGGAATTTTTGGGAAGCTATTTTCTCTCTCAATCTAGTTCTCCCTAAATTCAACCTCGCTGATTCTTGCATGTGTGCTTCTCTGCAGCTGGATTGAACCCTAACATGAATGTAAACTGCATGGAAGTGGGTGGCCTGTCCATTAAGGACTCTCCTCAGCCTCAGTCACGCCTGTCACAGTGGACACACCCAAACTCCATGGAGAACCTCTCTGGCAGCTCCTCTCCAATGGAGCCCAACTTCAGCAAGCATGGTACACATCATTATTATAGATATCAGTATGCATATTGTGAATATGTGGTAGTGTTAATTTCGTTAACGAAAACTATGACGAAAAATGTTCGTCAACAAGGTTTTTTCCCCTGACGAAAACGAGACGATGACAAGACGATAATTAGGTCATTAAAGGTGCAATATGTAAGATTTTTTAATTAAAATATTCAAAAACCACTAGAACAGTGTTATATATTTTGCTGACTTGTGTACTTACATTATCCCAAATGTTTCGAAGAATGTTTAAATCCAGAGAAATAAGCAATTTTAACTAGTGACACGGACCGTGTCATTGTGTCGCCTGCCAATGAGGTCATAACCCCTCGATTTCCGGTTTTGTCGGACCTTTTTGAGTCTGAAATAAAGATATCATTCATTCATTCATTCATATCTAGTATGATAAAACAGCGCTGCTTTACACCACATACGCACGATCAGAAGGAGCGGAAGCGCTAAATTGTGGCATAATAAAAGCTCAGCTGCTTTCGAGCCGTGTGTCACTCTCGTCTCTTATTAGCAATTTCTTCAGCAGCCTCGTTTCGCTTCGACGGCTTTCCGCCTCACTCTGCTTCATACTACGATGTTAATAAATCTTTAATACATTAGCTCATCCATGGACATGATTTCTGCCCGAGTCCCGTCGAATTGCATCGGCTGTGGGGATGAAGACCACAACTCCCATGATTCCACACCCAGTCACGGCGTCATCTAACTACGCCTTTGTTT
>NW_015625580.1:642970-655182 GCF_001515625.1 Sinocyclocheilus rhinocerous
AATGACGTCATACACCCTCGATTTCCTTGAAACATGGAAACACCAAAGACGCTTTAATATGTTGTGCGTTTTAATAGACCGGTGACGACCGCACAGAGTCGCATTATAACAAAACTTTCAAATAAAACAGCACTGCTTTTTTTCCCAGATACGCACGACCGGAAGGAGCGGAAGCGGTCGACTGTGGAATAATAAAAGCTCCGCTGTTTCGAGCCGTGTGTCACTCTCGTTCAGCGGCCTCGTTTTGCTTCGACGGCTTTCAGCCTCACTCTGCTTCATACTACGATGTTAATAAATCTTTAAATCATTAGCTCATCCATGAACATGATTTCTGCCCGAGTCCCGTCGGATTGCATCGGCTGTGGGGATGAAGACGACAACTCCCATGATTCCACACTCAGTCACGGCGTCATCAAACTACACCTTTGTTTCTTTGTTTGTTTTGAATACGCGCCCTCTAGCGGTGAAAACTTACATATTGTACCTTTAAATGATAACTGAGACTAAATGAACATGCAATATCATTGACGAGACTTAAAATGTAGTTAAAAGAACAAAATCTTTACCAAAACATTTTTATTTTTGTTGAAAAAAGTGGAGCTAAAACATTTCAGACTGCTGTACAAGACTATTACGCGAGCATTCATGTTTGCGGTTGCCAGATATCAAGAGCTCAAATCCCCCAATCAGAGCTTTTCTGTTAAACGGATACGTACTCTGCCCGGCTTTTTGCTTTATGCAATCTGGCAACCATTCACACGCCCTCTCTCTGCAGAGGCGCTGTGATCTGAAAACACCGACATACAGTACTGTACAAGTAAGCTGGAGTTCAGCGATCTCCGTTTGAGGTATTCTGCTTAAATGAAAGTGTCATTCAGCCAGTCTGTGTTCTGTCATGGATCTCGACTGCATTGTTTGTGATAGTGGTTTCTGATTGTAACGTTAATTACGCAGCCTTTGTGCAGCAATATGTCTTTTTGCCATTGTTTTAAAAGAGAAACATTAATGCAATTTGGAATTATTGGAATTACTATTAGGAATTTCTCTGTTATAATATTTGAGAGTATGTTTTTGTAACACAGGTTTTCATAACGTAGACAGTGCGAGTGTATATATTAAGTATTTGGTGTTTATTTAGCCTCTAACTGATATTCTGTTATAAATCTGTACACTAGATAAGGTAAAATAAACCATGCATACGAGTCAACATTCTATTGATTTGTGCTTATTGGTGAAAGAGCAACTTCTGATGAAATGTAAAAATAAATTTCCCAAAGGACAACAATCATTGCAATTAAAATTGAGAAAAAAAATTAAAAATTTCATCTTTTTAACCATTATACAGTAAGACAAAAATATGACTAAAATGTGTGTTTCCACTCACTAAAACTAGACTAAAATTCTCAGACATTTAGTTGACTAAAACTTGACTAAAACTAAAACAGGACAAGTTGACTAAATATGATAAAAACTAAAAGTTACATTTGACACAGGACTAAGACTACGACTAAATTAAAAATAGCTGACAAAATTAACACTAATATGTGGCATAGTAGTTAATATCAGGCTTGATACTGATGATATTCCATATCACCAATATTACACAGGTGCCATCTCTGCAGGCCCCAGTCTGGGTCCCCCAAGTAAGCCCACGCTGGATGACTCCTACAGTCCCTACAATCTGATTCCTAGCTCCGAGTCTCCTGCCAGCGCCCTGGCACCTCATGATAGCTGGGGTCAGGGAAAGAACACAAATGACAAGATCTCCAATGGGACCAATGTCAACTGGCCTCCAGGTGACTAAATGGCCTCTCTAAAATCTCTTTGGACTAGTAGGATTATGAAAGCATTGAAGGGGTCATATGATGCGATTTCAAGTTTTCCTTTCTCTTTGAAGTGTTACAAGCTCTTGGTGCATCAAGAAGATCTGTAAAGTTGCAAAGACTAAAGTCTCAAATCCAAAGAGATATTCTTTATAAAAGTATCTCTTTGGTTTTGAGACTTTAGTCTTTGCAACTTCAGGGATCTTATCTATGCACAATCAGCTTGTAACACTCCAAAGAGAAAGGAAAACTTGAAATCGCATCATATGACCCCTTTAAAATTGTTCGGATACTTTTGGACAGTTAGGTCACACTTATAAAACAACCAAATGTCATTACACTAGATTAAAACAACATTAAACCAAGTAGCATCTGGGAAAAATAAATACATTTTTTCAAAATGACTTTTAAGTGACTTTTAGTTGTCCAGCAGAGTTACTACAGGCGTAGTTCACCACATTAACTATGGACATAATCCACTGTTTGACAAACTAACGATGTTGGAAAACCATAAAATACTGAAATATTTTCTTTTTTGAATATATCATTTTTCTAATTTTTTACGTATTTGTTTTTAATAATGCCATTGATTGGATCAGGGTTTTGCAGGATTTAAAAACATTTTTCAAATCATAAAAATTGGTAATTAAAATGAATAATTTTAATATAAAAACAATCAAAATGAAACCGTTACTAAAGGCTGAAATTTATTAGTTTACCTGCATGCCGTGTGATCATTAACCGACATCAGAGAACCGTGAACATACAAATATGTTGTTAAATTATTAAAATATTAACTTAAAATCTCAATGGGGCTTTAAGTAAATATTTTGTAATATAACAGTTACAGCTAATGAAAAAGTTTTGGAATCCCTAGATTATATAATTATATAATGCAAAGACAATCTCACATTTTTAAGTGTACCAAATAGTGTATGTATTGATAGACAATGTGTCATGCTTGATCTGATTGGTATGAAATCCCTCAGAGTTTTGTCCAGGAGTGCCCTGGAAAGGACTGCAGAATATTGACCCTGAGACTGACCCCAATATGACCCCAGGGAGTGTTCCCAGTGGGCCCACCATCAATACCAACATTCAGGATGTGAACCGCTACCTGCTAAGAGATAGGAGTGGAGGTAAAAAAAACAAACTTTTTTTTAAAATCTATTAGTGAAGTTTCTGTCAGATGACACTGAAAGCACGAAGCCTGAATAAATCCCATAACACCATGTATAGTTAAATATTTTTATATATTCTGAATAAAAGGTATTGCGTATTGCAGTACTGTTTTTATTTAGAATGTCTAAATGTTTTTCACATAATACAACCACTAAGATTGCAGTTGGTATTTTCTTCCATTTTCTTTTCTTTGTATTTTCTACGTACGTTATTTTTCTGATTTCAACTTTGAATTATTGCCTACTTTGTGCGGGACATATCGTAGGTTCCACCCCAACTTCCTCACAGGGTGAGGCTCTGCCTCCCTCCAGCAATTGGCCAGTCACTAGCTCTTTCAGTCTGTCCTCCCAAGAGGCAGCCAGCACAGGTACAACTCCCAGAATCCCCTTCCTGCCCTCAGTCCTGCTCATCAAACTCTTTTCTTACCACTTACTGTTCAACCTAGCATGTGGCCCTAAAACGGTGGTCGCATTCCTGTATATCTAGTACATCCAACTCAAGTGTGGCCCTTTCCCCCGTAGAGAGTTCTATCCTGCCTACATTCATCTGTACATCCCCAGTGGTGTTAGTCACACACTGTCCCTTTGTGTGCAGCATGGTCACCGGCTATCTGTGATTTTTGTGAGGTGGAAGTGCTGAGAAGGCACTCTTTTATTTGCGAGACATGAACTCTTACAATATAACACATGGGCCTGTTTGCAGTGGCACCTCAGTGACTGTGACTGCTGTGAGAACACCTTTCAGTTAGCAAACACATTTACATCTCTGATCTACAGGGAAGCTGTCTGACATGAAGTCCACTTGGTCTCCGGGGCCCATCTCGCACACCCAGGCTTCTCTCTCTCATGAGCTTTGGAAAGTCCCACAAGGACCCCGGAACACAACAGCTCCCACACGGCCGCCCCCAGGCCTGACCAACACCAAGCCCTCGTCCACGTGGGGTGGAAACACCCTGGGCCTGGTGGCTGGCTGGAGCAGCTCCTACTCTTCAGGTGTGTGCATAAAAGGTGCAGTTTAACACTAGAACCGCCACAGGGTAAATGTTTTTTGTTTTATTTTTTTTTAAATGTACATGACAGATTTGACTAAAATTGTGTAATTTACAATCCCCTGATGTTAAAAATTGTTTAGACAAAACCAGATAAAAAAACAGGGCATTTAAAAACAAATTAATTAGCTGAAGCTGTGCACTTAAATTTGTCATCGCATCATACATCCTATGCAGTGTGGTGAATTATTGTTCATTATTGTCTATTTATTTTAGTAATTTAAATAACATGGGTTATCTTAATATATTGCTTAATGACATTGTATTATAATATTACACTACCCAAATATGTATTTATTTCCTTCTTTTTCTCGTTGTCAGTGCAGGCTTGTTTAGGTTATTGACCGCTATGAAAAGTGATTAGTGTAGCCTACATAAAAAAAGCCTTGACCATAAAACAACAGGACAAAAATATAGTTGATTACTAGACATAATAATTTCATGACTCTAGACACTTCTTTGTGAAGACAGTGGCATAATACAGTGAAATAATATGTTCTTTAGCAATATCAAAACAGTAGTCATGTACGTGGGTAAAATTTTCCCGTTGGCGGTTTTAGGTATACGATGACCCCTGGCGGTTCTAGTGTTAATCCCAGGCGGATATGTGTTTGTGCAGCTATTATTAGGCAAAGGTGTGGGTGTATCGAAACAGCAGTTGAATTGTCAGTTGACTCTTTTATGTGGGTGTAAACGCTAGTCAAAATGTGGGGGTGAGGTGAGGATTGGAACTCTGAGCGAATGTACTGTTTTGTGGTCTGGCATATGTCGCGTGTTAGTCAACATTCCCACGGTTGCTTGATAACACTTTCATGACATGTAACTGAAGCGCAATTGTTTGCCAGACTGTTTTGTATAAAAATGTGATGTTGAAATATTAAAAAGTTAACAACACAGTTATTTTCCATACAATCATAGTGAAGGGTGATCGAGGTTGTCAAGCATCATGACAGAAAAGGATGAACCAATATTAAAATTGTGCTCAATACTGATGAGCTGTTCAGGTTTAGTTTCTGTCCAAGCTTTTACTTCCTGAAAAGCTTGGGGTCCGGTTTTTCATGCTCACCAAGGCTGCATTTTTGGATAAAAAATACAGTAAAGACAGTAGCATTGCGAAATGTTATTGTAGTTTAAAATAACGTTTTATTTTAAATATATTTTAAAATGTAATTTATTCCTGTGATGGCAAAATTACATTTTCGCCAGCCATTACTCCAGTCTCCAGTGTCAAATGATTTTGTGAATAGTTCAAAAGAACATTTATTTGAAATCAAAATCACTTTTTGATCAATTTCATGCAAACTTATTAATAAAAGTATTAGTTTCTTTAAAAAAATTTTTTTGAACCGTAGTGCACATGGTACTTTAATGCTTTAGACTATGTTGTAATAATGTTATAAAATATATCACAGTTAATCACAGCATTAAAGAATTCTTTCTTTCTCTAAGTAGGTACCACATGGAGTACAGACAGCTCCAGCAGGAGCACTAGCTGGTTGGTTCTGAGAAACCTCACACCACAGGTATCCTTGTGGCTACTGTTATGTTCACTGACTTAAAACTTCTTGGTTAATTGTGTGCAGTGTGACCCTCTTTCTGTTCTGTGACGTTTAGATTGATGGTTCAACACTGCGGACACTTTGCATGCAACACGGGCCGCTCATCACATTCCATCTCAACCTGACGCAGGGCAATGCTGTGGTGCGCTACAGTTCTAAAGAGGAGGCTGCCAAAGCCCAGAAGTCCCTACACATGTACGTTGAATGTTTTACCGTTGTCGTCTTTTGATAGAATAAATCTTCGCTATATCATCACAGTCATCCGTTCTCTTTCTCTAAATACCTGCTTTTCAGGTGTGTTCTGGGAAACACCACTATACTGGCAGAGTTTGCTGGAGAAGAGGAGGTGAACCGCTTCTTTGCACAGGGTCAGTCCCTCACGCCCACCACCAGCTGGCAGGCCAACCCCGGCACCAATCAAACACGGCTGGGGGGCGGAGGGACGGCAGCCACACACCCCATCGGCCACTGGAACAGCAGCAGTCTTGGAGGAGTGGGCGGGACGGGGTCCGGCGGTAAGGCGAGCAACGAGCTGCTGTGGGGGGGTGTACCGCAGTACTCCAGCCTGTGGGGGCCGCCCAGCGCTGAGGACGGCCGAGTGGTGGGCAGCCCCACCCCAATCAATACGCTGCTCCCTGGAGACCTGCTGAGCGGAGAGTCCATGTGAGAGTGCCAAGTGCTTGAACCCCCGCAGCGAAATATGAAACTTAACGAGCAAAAACCAAGCAAATCATTTGGCGATAATCAACGTCAGTGGAACTGTGAAAAACCAAGAGACAGGAGGCTGAGGCCACACTTGCATAGAGGCTGCTGACCTTCTTCCTCTTCTTATTTGTTTTGTTTTGCGTTTTTTTCATGTGTTATTTTGATCATTAGGCTTGGGTTACAGTATTCTATAGACTTCTTACGAAGAACCGTGACTAAAAGAGAAGTGAACCTTTACCGAGACTTTTCTCTAATAACTGATACCAGTGTGAAAGTGTATTTTACTACAAACCGATGAGACAAGCTGCCATTTTTTTGAATTCCTCTGGCACGAGCACATCCTGTCAGCCCAATCACAGCATATCACCCTCTCCCTGAAGAAACGTGCGTCATTCCAAACCAACTTCCCCTACTCCCTGTCTTTTAGACTGGATCCATGGCTTTTTTCAGTTGTCCTTTGGATCGTTTGGATTAATTAACAGCACTAAACTTTAGCCTTAACTGCTGACCAGTCCCACTCCATTTGTACTTTGAAGAAACTCATCTTAAGAATTGCACATTTTCTCATTTCTGAGCCAGGACTGTCATGGTTTCGATCTCAGCCACAGCATACTTGCATTCGTCCTTCCTGTTTCCCTCGGTTGCCATCTGTCCTCATAACTCTCAAAAGGACGGACAGATATCTGACCCCTCTGCACATTTGAGGCATTTATTCTTAAGCTGAGAGGACACGTGGACAGCTGAGGTATATATTAACCACTGCTCATGAAAAAATGTACAGGAAACACTTTTTCAAATGGACTACTTTATTTTCACTCTCAAAAAAAAAAAACATAAGCCCTCATTGTCGTTCGTCTGAAGTGCAATATATGCCACAGACTCTTCCGTCCATCTTTACGCAGTGCTTTTTTGCTGGTGAAACGGTAGGAGCTCGCCTGGGGACGGGGACGGGGGGATCAAAGACTTGTCTCCTGCCATGTCCACCAAGTGTGGGACTGAACAGAAGAGGGCTCTCTCAGTGTGTAAGCCCATGGTGATGAAACATTCACAAGCACTTCCTCTACACACTCAAGGACAAGTGTGACTACAGGGGCAACAGGGGCTTCAAACCAAATAAGAGGTGTTTCTTGTAACCCAGTAGACAAAGTGCATTTTTTTTCGTCGTTGTTGTATTTGGTACAAAAGTATGGAACAAAGAATGCGTGGTTTCTTCATAGCACTTAGCAAGAGCGTCAAGCTCCGACTTCAATGCCAACAAATTACACATGGATTTGTGAAACTGACAAAAAGCAACCATGAAAAGCAATCTACCGAACTTCTCCTCCATGCTCCTTTTTGAACTCTAAACGGATTTTGCCGTTTCCTTTCTTCTTCGTCTTTGTCTTTCCATGGTCTTTTGGCTTTGAAGTCAGACATTTCGAAAATGGTAGCAAAATGAAGGGATGTCTGATGAGGAAAAAAACAACACCGCAACAAGACTGAAGCGTTCATGTGTTTTTGTTTTCTTTAAGATGATATATATCAAAGTAAATATCACTGTTACAGTACTCCAAAATCATTAGCCTTTTTGTCTGGAGATGCTAGACGTGTTGTAATGTTTCTAATGGATTCTGCGGGGCCCCGCCTACTTGTATGATAAGTGTGGCCATTGAGTGCCTATCTGCTGTGGCGCCTCGGGTGCCCACACTCTGACTTTTGACCCGCTGTGCCAGGCCGGCGCACCAGATGCCGGAACGCCTGGGCCGGAGCAGTGGCTCCTTCAGACCTGGCCAATCAGTACGTACTACTACTGCGCCAGCACTCGACCTCGTCTCAACTTCACTCTCATAGACTCTCTTTCTCCTTCTCATGCAAAGATCACTTTAGCTGGAAGTGGACAGGTTCGTTTTATGTACTTTTTATATGATCGATTGGGTTTTTCCCTTCTGGAATTGCCAGTGTTTTTTTTTTGTCAACATTGCTGTTGTTATCGTCGTTGCTGTTGTTGATGTTATATCGTTATTTTACGCTTTTTTTGTTTTTCGATTTGTGTGTATCAATGCAGTGGTCTCTATGGTAGCTGCTCTCACCAGCCCCTCTTGCTGCGCATATGCAGAAACACTCTGATTAAGAGGCACACCTCAGCGTCAACGGTGGTGGCGATTTGATACCGAATAACTTGTAGTGAGGGTTGTTTTAAGGATGGAGCGCACGTAGAGTAAGGTCGATGGTGCTCAGTTTGTCTTCTGCCTCTCCTCTGCACTTTCCTCCGCTCCGGTGTCGCAGCCCTGCCAGGCCACACACTCACACTGGTGCTTACGACAAAGGGCAGGCAGAGTACACTACTTTACCTGGTCACCACTTCTCACAGTAATAAACGCAAATGATAACGGAGACTCGGTTCTCCACTTCTATGCAAAGACCGGCCGAGAGGTGCAGTTCAAGGCCTTCAGCTTCAGTCTGTAGTCTCTCCAAGCCCACTCTTCAGCTCACCAGTTGATTGTGAGAAGGCAGCTTCCTTACAGTGTGGCCTAAAGTAAGAAACGGGCTTACTTTTTGTTTGAACTGATGACCAGGCCCTCACTGTTTACTCTCTGAATGATCTCTTACATTATGTACATGCAGTCTCAGGGCAGCCTCAGAGAACCCCAAACTGTTTTAGCGTTACAAGGAGGGCGTTATTGCATTCTCCAATGTGGCTTTAAAGATGCTAAATGGGTGGGCGAGTGGACTCAGAGAACTCTGTTTTTCTAGATCCTAATGTAACTATTCTTGATCATAGATTTAACCTAGACATGAATATATCAGAGTGGAACTACTTTCTTGAAATTTGTCTTAATGTTTGCTTTTGTAAAGAGCACATGGAGATGGAGAGGTAGAATGCAGGTTGGCACCAAGACAGACGGGTAGCACCTTGTCCCGGGTATCAAATATACGCCTGGGAGGACTGCTGACAATTAAACAGGGAATCCAGAATGTTTAGGTGCACTGTAGATGGTTCACATTTGGGTACATCTTTTTTTCTTTAAACCAAAAAAGGTTTTTGTATGATTAATATTAATATTGTTGAAAAAAGGAAACTTTAATTCTGTAGTACACTCTTGACTGAAGTGCTTCTCTCTGAAAGCCTTTGATGCCCTGATGTGGCAGACAGATGACTCTGGGGTTGCTGTATTGATGGTATTAAATTCTGTCCTGACCCGATAGTAGGGGAATGGTGCAGATTATTATTATTTTTTTTTAAACAGGTTCAGGTCATATATATATATGGACCTATTGTATCAGGAGGCCTGGGGCACATGACAGTTGATACCAAGTCTTAAAAGGGGAAAATCCCTTTCTGGAAGTTTTTTTTTTTTTACACTCGAGTGACACTAGCAACAATCACTATTGCCTGTTTTTGAAGATATATATTTTTAACTGCCTTTTGTCTAAGCTGTACTCGAGACCATGAAAAACAAACATCCAAAATGTGTTTAAAATCCAGAGGATTGCCTGGCAGACTAGCTAGCTAGCCAACAAGTGCCCAGTCCTCCACTGTGGGCATATACTTATCTATAGGACTAATGTACCCCAGCTCCACGAGAGCGGCTCAGATGCAACTTTGTTTAGATAAGAAGGCTGCTTCGATCGTATAAAATAACAGGACCTGGGTGGAGATGAGCTCTAAGAAACACAAATCCTCTTTCTTGGGGTCCTGGCTAGAATATGCACATGCTGGTTGATATACATGTACAACTGAAATCCTGTGTATGTATATAACTGGTTACCTTTTTGTTTATTTACCTTTACTTTGGTTTACAGGCCCGAGTAACCCCGTTTCCTTCTCTTCATAAATTTACCTAGATGATAAAAAGCATAAACATATCAAAATTATACAAATTAAAAAACACAAATACTTGAATCAAAAGAAGCGCCAATAATGTAATGTGAAAAATTTTTTGTAATAATTTTGTCATTCATACACTTCCAAGCTTTTTGATAACATCAGTTCAAACTGAACTAAGAAAAAAAAAAGGTAGTTCAAAAAAGAAAAAAAAAACAGAGTGACATCGGTTGTATGTGAGTGTTTGCACAAGATTGCGTGTACTGTATGACGGATGAATGCGTTCATTTGCCTGTGTGAGTGGGTTCAAACCAATGTATGCTAGTGATTACAGTGGATTTGTTTGCGCCTTTGTTTCATTTTAAGCATCTAAGGTTTTGTTTTTTTGTTTTTGTTTCGTCTTTTGTTGGCTAGTCAAAAATATATTTGTATGTGTATTGTTATCGTATTTGTTATTAGCTTTGTTATTAGAGTTGCACTGAGTGTCTGCTTCCCCTCATTCAGCTAATCGTACAACATGATATTAAAGTACTAAGGGGACATGGTGACAATTCATGTGTTAATGTTTACTCAAGGATTTATTGAGAAAAATAACAAGTGTTTTTTTTTTTTATCTGTAATACTATTATCTACCTTATAGTGGCTTTTATTGTGGAATAATCCATGATAAAGAAATGGATTATTTTGAGTATTGCACCATTGTTTTTCAGATTATAAACAGAAAAAATACAAAATAACAAAAAAAAATTTATATAAATATAAAATGTGGGGAAATTTTTTTTCGAAGAACTGTGGCCAATGATCGATGTAGAGGGACTTGTAACTCCCCATGTTACACCATGGTGAGCTGGATAGACATCTGGAGAAGAGTTTCTTACAAGACTCATTTCAGAAGTTTTTGTTCACGATCTTTGTGCAAGGCCACCAACAGTTTACAAGCATTTCATGTTTTTCTGAAGTTCAAGGAAAATAAATTTTGCGATGGGATTGTCATGAGAAGAGAAAAAATCCTAAAGGACATATACTTCCATCAAATGAATAACAAAAACACTTTACGGAATGAAGATTATTGTGCTACTTGCAGAACTCTGGGATTGATCAGTGTTGTCATTTTTTGTTTGTTTTTTATTTATGTTGGCAATGTTACTTTCATAGATTATCAAAGCCTGTACTTTTTATTTTTATTTTTGAAAGCAAAAAAAACATTTCCTTTGTTGAAAAAAAAGAAAGAAAAGAAGACATAAATGTTCACTATCTTGCACACACAAAAAAAGTGGATCATGTCTCAGGAAGGCAAGGGTTCCAGAGTACCAACTCCACGCCATTTAATGTTTGTTTTTAGAGAAAGAGGATAACAGGAGAAAAAAACAAAAAAACATAAGCACTGAAGGTTATGGATTTCAGAAGAAGAAAATACATTTGTTTCTAAATCCGTAGCAGTTACATATTTACCAAATAATGAACTCTTAATGAACTTTAAAAAATGGAGTGCTTTATATATAAATCTATATATTGAAATTGCTTTACATTTTAATCAAAATGATCAATGATTTTGATTGTTCAGAAGATAGTGAAAGAACATACAAATGCTGTATGTTTGAATCTTTATTGTATTTTCTTAACATGAGGTCCCTTCCTGTTGAAATCAGGACCATTGTGCATTACTATTTCTTTCCTCTTTGTCATTCTGTCTCTTGTGGGGGGTATTACATAATGAGAAATTAAAAAGAGGGGTTGGGGGGCAGGGGTTCTGTATCAAATTGATCGATTTAAAGAGAAAAAAAAGCTGGTTTATACGGATCATGATCTATGCACAAGGGGGTGGGCTTCTTAAAGCCTCTGTGACCCATCTCTCATTGGGATTAGAGGGATTCTTTTTATTGTGCTCATTTACTCTGTTGTCTCCCTCCCCCACCGACCCCATCTTATTTTCCATTTTTCATGTTTCTTACATACAGTAAGTACATCACCATGCTGTGTATTCCTAAACCAATGAACGTCTCATTCTGAAGCACTGTGGGGTTTTTTTTTTGTAGCCCATGACTTTCAAGGTTGTCTGTGTTCTGCGTGTGTGTGTGTGTGTGTGTGTG
>NW_015625580.1:657661-671728 GCF_001515625.1 Sinocyclocheilus rhinocerous
AAAAAAACATTTCCTTTGTTGAAAAAAAAGAAAGAAAAGAAGACATAAATGTTCACTATCTTGCACACACAAAAAAAGTGGATCATGTCTCAGGAAGGCAAGGGTTCCAGAGTACCAACTCCACGCCATTTGATGTTCGTTTTTAGAGAGAAAGGATAACAGAAAAAAAAGAAGAAGAAAAAACATAAGCACTGAAGGTTATGGATTTCAGAAGAAGAAAATACATTTGTTTCTAAATCCGTAGCAGTTACATATTTACCAAATAATGAACTCTTAATGAACTTTAAAAAATGGAGTGCTTTATATATATGAATCTATATATTGAAATTGCTTTACATTTTAAACAAAATGATGAATGATTTTAATTGTTCAAAAGACGGTGAAAGAACATACAAATGCTGTATGTTTGAATCTTTATTGTATTTTCTTAACATGAGGTTCCTTCCTGTTGAAATCAGGACCATTGTGCATTACTATTTCTTTCCTCTTTGTCATTCTGTCTCTTGTGGGGGGTATTACATAATGAGAAATTAAAAAGAGGGGTTGGGGGGCAGGGATTCTGTATCAAATTGATCGATTTAAAAGAGAAAAAAGCTGGTTTATATGGATCATGATCTATGCACAAGGGGTGGGGGTGGGGTATTTAAAGCCTCTGTGACCATCTGTCATTGGGATTAGAGGTATTCTTTCTGTCCTTTTATTGTTCTCATTTGCTCTGTTGTCTCCCTCCCCCACCGACCCCATCTTATTTTCCATTTTTCATGTTTCTTACATACAGTACATCGCCATGCTGTGTATTCCTAAACCAATGAACGTCTCATTCTGAAGCACTGTGGGGTTTTTTTTTTGTAGCCCATGACTTTCAAGGTTGTCTGTGTTCTCTGTGTGTGTGTGTTACTGGGATAAGTGTGGATGGAGATACTGGGTTGCTTTTGCCTTTTGATTTTAAATGTCAAGGAATATGTCTGTACTGAGATTTTAAGAAGTCTGTGGCTTTTAATGTTTTTGTTTTCACTCTCTTTCTCTTTTTCTCTCCTCATAGAATGTGATTGTTGACATGCACCGAAAAAAAATGTTTTGAACTATGGAGCTTCTTTCAAACCATTAATAAATTGCATTTTTGTTCTTGGCTGTAATTCATTTGGTTTGGTCATTTGGTTTGGTCAGATGGGAAGCAGTATCCTGCAGTGTTATGGGCTATAGGATGAATATAGGTAAAGTGGGATGCTTAATAACCTGTCATTGTATTCTTCTGATAGAATGAAAAATGTTTTTAGTAGTGCGAGATGACTTATGTAGCAATTTGTATCACATAAAAAATGCCCATGATAAATTATCAGAAAGTATCCAGCCTGTATTCACCCTGCTTTATCTAAATTACTTAAACCTAGTTGTTTTAAATGAGTAATTTAAGAAGAATTGGAAAATGCTGTTTTAAGGAAGAACTACAACCAGTTTGATAATTTTACGTAAAAGGAAGAACTTTTACCCAATTTTATCTTTTATCTAAATACATTAGGTTATTAATATTATTAACATTTTTTTCAATTGTAGTGTAATTCTTTACAAATATTTTTATAATTTGGTCTATTTATTGTTATTTACAATTATGTAGGCAATTGTTAGTTATGCATTTATTAACAGAGGTGACAGAATATTTGTACTTTTTAAAATGTCACATTTGTCATTTGTCCGAAAAGAAAGAAAGACTAAATGGTCATTTAAATATGGTGCAACACTAGGAATTGACCCTTCGCAAAGGCCCCTTTAGTTGCTGTTGCTACATCCGACAAGCCATGGCGCTCTCATGCCACACTTAATTTACCAAAGAGCAAAGAGGACACTGACAACGCACCAACAGACAAGACCGAGCTGGTTACTTTTGATATGAAACAAAGTCTCAGCTTTCAAATATATATATTTTTTTTTTAATTCAAACAAATGCCGTTTTGTGGCTCTTTAATGTGTTGTGACAGATCACTGTAGCGCTTCAGTTCAAACGGCACCTGAACCGATTATCTCTTAAAGGGGTCATATGATGCTTTTTTAAAGATCATTATTTTGTGTATTTGGTGTAACAGAATATGTTGACATGCATTGTGATTGGCCGAACACCGCAAGCACTCGTCGGAAATGTAACGCCCCTTACCATAATCGCGAGCTTCATCTTTCAAAATAAATGTAAAGACAGAGCCCGAAAGCTACTATTTATAGCATGGAATAAACATGAATGAACATCAGAAGGTAGCTATGTTGTTTCAAATACACAGTCCAAGTTCAAGTCCACCAATGTTAATCTACTGTTCAGCTAACAGTGCAGGATGAGACTGGAGATTACCAGGCTCAGCATATAAAATTATAACATGTAACTATGTTAATATTTTAACATGAAACTGTATGTTAATGCTGCTTTCATCATTTACAGTGTTGCAATTATTTTGTTTCTCAGTTTCTGAAAAGAACGAGGCAGGAGAGGTTTCTGTGAGGGTCTCAGGAGTCTCTATATACCAAAACATCAAATGAACTTCACCGTAAATTTACGACCTGGCTTATCTTAATGCGGAATTTCTCCGTGCATATAGTCCATTGTGACTGTACGTACACTGCTCATTTTAAGACGATTCGTTTTCCTGATGCTGTTCCACATTTGTCCGATTGGGGGATCCATAGAGTTTCTCCAGCATAGTCTTCCACCCTGGAGCAGATGTTTCGGGGTCTGGTGGACAGATCCGAGGACTGCTTCCTTTTCCTTTCACACTTGACATGTCTTCATAAATTGGAACTGTGGTTTGACGCTCTGGCTGAGGATGTGGCTTTTTCTGAGGACAAGTAAGAGGGGTGTTTTCACATTAAGAATGACACTATATTGCTTGTTATATGTTAAATGAAGTGTTCAGCTATGTTGTTGGAGAACCTTACATAATGTGTCACAAAGAGAGCGATGGCCGAGAGTAGGAGCAGACTCACTCCTACTGTGATGGTATAGATGAGCAGAGAATACCTTCTACAGGTGCACAACTCACCTGAAACAAACAGATTATGTGCTCAGAGTCAGATCTGAGCTTATTGTTACATCACTACAGCCAAACATATTGAGCTAGAATCTTAAAGGGGTCATAAAAAGGCAGCTCTAAGACAATAGTGTCATTTAGCTCAAGTCAGTTCAATAACAGTGTAAAGTGCATCTATTTTGAAACGAGTTGAATTCAGGTATAAGCAGATCTACAGAAGGCAACCGTGAGGTTATTGGGCTCGAGTTAGTCTATTGTTGATTCAGTTTTGGTCTCACCTGATGGTGTCAGTGCAGTTATATCGATAATATTACTGAACGTGTGCTTCTGTTACTAAAGCATCTATTCTATGGTCTTTAATCACTGAAGCTGGTCTAACGGTAATGGATAGAGTTCGGAGTACTTAAAGTTACAGTTTATTTATTGTAGGCTATCCTACGGTGTCTGAGAGAGCTTAACGTGCTGCAAATTCAGAAAACACATGCAAATTGAAAAAGCACCAGCAAATTAAGAAAACATCATCAGTTTGACAGAACATGTGCTGCAAATACTCGCAACACAACCAAATACAAAAACACGCTGCGAATACTCACAACATAAATAAAGAGACGCGCAGCAAATACTCACAACACAAGCAAATAAGAAACGCGCTGCAAAACAGAAACGCGCTGCAAATACAACACAACCAAATAAAGAAACGCGCTGCAAATACTCACAACACAACCAAATAGCACAGACCACAACAAAATGTACCCAACAAAACGAAAATTAACCAGTTTTTTTTTTGGCGTATTGATTACCATTTGTATAACCAGTTGCACAATACCATGGTTAAAACTATGGTTAATGTAGTAAATACATGGTTAATTTGTGCATGGTTACAGTAACCATTTTTTGTTTTCATTTTTCTTATATAATAAATGTATTTATTAATTCATTTTAATAGTAGGCTGTGGTTAATTTTTGTAAGGTAAGTTGTAAGGTAAATTAGCCAGCTTACATAACCTTTCACAGTTACAGTAATTATGTATTTCGTCAGCTTATAATATCCACAAAAAAAGAGCTAATGAATATTATCAGGGTATTAAAATAAACTAAAATCTCACCTTTCAGAGTAGACATTGATAAGCATGTCCCAGCCATGTTTGCCACTTTGCGGTTCCCTTAAAGCAGGGGTGGGCAAACTTGACCCTTCCAGGTCACTTTCCTTCAGAGTTTAGCTCCAACTCTAATCAAACACACCTGAACCAGCTAATCATTGTCTTCAAGACTACTAGAAAGCTACAGGCAGGTGAGTTTTATCAGGGCTGGATCAAATCTCTGCAGGAAAGTGGCCTGGAAGGGCCAAGTTTGCCCATCACTGCTATAGAGTATCAGCTGTCACTGTCATTTTTGAAATAATTCTTTGTTAAATTACTGAAGTTGAATCAGTACTGTGGATTTTCCCTCACAGTAACATCACAATAATATACTGTCACCTCTAGCTGGGGACTATTTTCAGGCGCTGTGTAATATCATTGCGCCTGAAAATCAAAAATATCAATTTTTTTTTAATTTGCAGGTGTTTTTTCTATTTGCATGTTTTTTTCATTTGCAGCGCGTTGAGCTCTCTCGGCCACCGTATAGTATATGACATTTTCAAATGATTTTGTAATTGAAAATCAAGAACGATTAGATAGTACGTGATATGATCCCTAAAGATAATTTACTGTTATCTGTATCCCCACTGTATCCCTAAAGATCATTTACGCTTTTTTTTAGACCTGTATATGCGTCTGAAATCAACGCATTCACCAACCTGGCGCTTTTATAAGCAGAAAGAGAGCTGTGTTCGCCGGGAGCGGATCTGATGGATTTCCTGAGAAATCGCAGACATAAAGCCCCGAGTCTGTGGCTCTTAAATGAGAAAGAGTCAGAGTAACTGTGCGTAACTTCAGCTGTCCGGAGATACTGATTCGTCCCTCAATCTCTGGATCTGCTCTCATGACGTTATCTTCAGAGACGTTCAACACACTTTCTGAAGGAGCAAACCTTCGTCTCAGGTGCAGAAGCGCTGGGCGGGGTTTACTTGCTTGTGCAACACAATCTATGTCCACCGATTCACCCTCAAGCCTTTGGATGTAATGAAAATCTTCAGATGCTGAAAAGTCTTGATAAAATATTAATTAAAAAAATTAAAAGAAATCATGTAGCCGTCGCAAGAAATATTTTTCAATTGGTTTTGGTTAATATGTGCATTGTTGGCCGTATATAGCCTAATTTAAACAATTTTTTTTTATCCTGCTCAATACATATTAAATACATCGGTTACTGAAAAGGCATATATTTGTTAACAGTGTCATTAAGAATAACTTAAAATATCACAAATAATAAATTAAAATATTTAAAATGTGTAATATAGCCTATGTAACATATTAAAGTAAGCTTAAGTTTTTCCTATTTTTCTGTTTGACAATCTGTATTGTGTAAAGCACTAAAAATAAAGGTGACTTGACGTTTATATATATATATATATATATATAACAATCTATCTTGAGTAAATATATAAATGAGGTCAGTTAAAACAAAATTAAATTAAGATACCCGAGACAATGATTTGTGACTTATTCAGGTTCTGACTTTTTTTTTTTTCTAGTAAAATGAACTGAACTTCTATCAGAAAGAGCTTTATTGGACAGAGCTACAGCTCAAACACACAAAAAACATTATTCAGTGACATACCTAAAGTCTGATCCCATAAAATCCAGAGAAATAGGAAGGCTCTCATGGTGCGCTTATTAAACGTCTTTAAATATCCAAGACAAGTTACACATCTCTCCTCAAATCGTTGCTTGTGCTGCACTCACTCGCTACTATCACTCTCTTTTCATCTCCAGAGAGCTCCACCCAATGCACAGGAAGTTCAGCAGACGTATGTCTGTTTTTGTGTTTTAATGCTTAGTGAGTGAAGTTTCCCTAATGATTTCATTCTCTGAATTTATCTGCAGCCCTGACGTTTAAATGACATTATTTAAAGCACTTATGAAACTTATTTTTCTTTCATTTCTTTTAATTTCTTCTTTTTTCTTTGTACTAATATATATATATATATATATGACCAAATATACAAAGAATACACGTCATTGGTTTTTATCTCAGCTTTTATTATTTTTAAACAGGACAAAAGGAAAAGGAAACTCAGTGCTGCACTCTACTGCAAAGAAAGACAAAAACAATAGAGATCATAGGCAATTTCAAACTCTGAAACAAAACACAAAGTTTTCCCTGTAAAAAGGAAGAGTAATGATTTAGAGAACAAGGACTACTGATTCACATACAAGTTGTAAACTTACCAGTCGACTTACTCAGGCAAAGAACTATTTGAAAGTGAACAGGAACTCTTGTATTTAACCAAATCCATCAACAGCAGGTAAACAGAGATTACAAATTCAGAGTAATTATATCTACTCAGTCTAACCTCTAAAGGGGGTCTTGGATTTCCGTTAAAAAAATCAAGAGTAAATGAATATAGCAACTGGGCAGATAAAAGAAACATAACCACAAACTACTCACAGACAGTACTTTACAAAACACAAAACCACCTGATTCATATATTTGGCTAGATGCTAAATGAAACCTAGTTGATTGATATCAAAGCCAAACTGTGGACAGAAATCCATTAAACACAACTTTAGTGCCAAAAAACATGCCAACCTTTTCCAAAACCAATGGAAGAGCTTGTTTAACAAATCACACATTACTCCTCAGTGCTACTGCTCAACTGCATTATTTCTTATTATGAAACTTCTATGATGTATCAAAAGCACACACACTATATATATATATATATATATAAATATCTTACCTCAGATTTAAATGAATATTCTGGATTTTCAACAATGCTCAAGGAAAGAATCTGAGGCTCGCTGAATAATTTAACCTCATCTTTCAGTTTGTAAGGCGGAAGAGCTTCTTGTGTTTTATGAACATAATTCTTGTGGTGGAGTTTAAAGACATCCACTCCATGTAACTGCACACATACTTTTGGTTAGCACACCAAGTATAATGCTACACTGAAAAAAATGTTTCATTCATCCAATTAAGGGCAAGTTATTTATTTTTCATTAGCTCGAGTTAAAAAATATAGATGTGAATCATTACCCTAACTTTTTTTTAATTGGATGAATTAAACATTTTTTTCAGTGTAATGTGTCATGTTTATGAGAAAGTTGCTTTTTCTAAAGGCTTAGTTTGAATAACTGCTAAACTTTCATTGTAATTAATGCATATCCATTTCCCATTTGTTTCTTACAAACTGAGAGATGAGTCAGAATCATAGTCTGCCACAGATGTGGTTGAAAACAACTCAACATATTACTTTAATATACACTCCCGTTCAAAAGATTGAGGCTGGTAAGATTTTTTAAATGTTTTTGAAAGAAGTCTCATACTCACCGAGGCTGTATTTAGTTAATTAAAATACAGTAAAAACAGCAATATTGTGAAATATTATTGCAATTTGAAGTAACTTTTCTATTTGAATACAGGTTCAAATTTAATTGATCCCAGTGTTGTCAAAGCTGAATGTTCAGCATCATTACTCCAGTCTTCAGTGTCACATGATCTTTCAGAAATCATTCTAATATGCGGATTTGCTGCTGAAGAAACATTACAAATCTTACTGACCTCAAACTTTTGAAGCGTGTGTGTATTTTTAACATGTTAGCTAAAACTATGAGTTAGTTAAGAGAACTCCCCTGATATTAATAAACCCAGGGGCCATCACCAAACTTGCTCCAAATGGCTGTGAGGCCCCCTGAATTAGAGGTCTTCTCGGGTCCTAAAATCTGTACCCGAACCGAATCACTTCTTACCCGAACCCGACGTGCATAAATTAATTTTTTTTAAAGGAAAAACACGACCAGAGTCTGACGGCATTTAATTTCGAACCCGACTGGACCCCAACGCAAACGGTATTGACGTGTGTACAGCCTGCAGCCCCGCAGTCAATCAGGAAAAATCTCGGTGTCCTGCTCACTGCTTTGGCCGCTTCTCCATTACTTTGATTTATTTAACATTTATTCAATTTATTATTAAGCTACTTTATATTAGTGCCTGCCTGATACAAGTTATTTCTGAGCTCGGCTTTCAATTGTGACCAGTGGATTTGAAAAATAAACGTGATAGTTTGATAAAAAATATAAATCGGTAGCGTAATAATTCATGGATTTGTTAGGGTTGTCTGCAACCTGATCTCTGGCGAAAGCTTCTGCACACAAAAAAGAAAAGCCCTGTATGAACACGCAGCATAATGAAGCGAGTGGATTTTCCTGATGGATCTCATATCTATAAGATGATTTCTGTGTGCGAGGTTACAAACATATGCTCCTTTTTTGTGCGTTCCTCACTTAACACGAAAGTGAAAGTAGCCTACGCATTCGGGATAGAATGGATAGAAGAATTGGGGTCTGATCGGGTCCATTTGGAAAAAGCATGTTTATTTTAAATTCCCCGAGACCACTAATACCGAACCCGACCCGTGTCCGAGGTACTCTGAGTTTTAGACCCGAACCCGCTCGGGTTTTCCGGATCCAAGTGGACCCGTGAAGACCTCTACCCTGAATACACAGAGTAAAGAGAGAAAATGTGAGACTTGCCTCAGCCTGTGCAGGGCAACACTGAGACTCTGCCTCAGCCAGTCCCATGGCATTGCTACAAGGAGAAGAGAAATCCTCAGTTTAGGACAACAACCACAGTGAACTACAGTCACTTTCTTACCTGCCTCTTCCTGAAAATCACAAGTAATGAGCTGTAGCCTGTACATAAATGATTCTCAGGTTCACAAGCGTTATTTCAATCCCTCTCAGAAGACTGTGATTTTCAGGAAGACTGCTATCTGAATGGTTGTTTTTCTTTTTATCTAGCAGCCATATGTCCTTGCATAAGAAGCTGAAAATTTAAAGGGGTCATCATACATTTACTTCCGATGTTCACTACATTATTTTTTCCCATCGAAAATAGTCGTAATTAGTTTTTTCCATTTATCGCCTTGTCACTTTCTGTTGCAGAACAAACTATTAGGATCAGACTAAAATAATCGGGGACCTTCAGCCAGTTTTCTATTGTTAGTTTGTCTGTTGTTCACTGATGTCAGAAGTTGTGAGATGTTATCGTGGCGGTCTTTTTGGACTGAGGAGGATGATTTGAATTGTAACAGTTACATCAAATTGACATGGTACAAAACTAATTTACCTTAAAAGATCAAGGAAAACTTGATTGCTCATTATTTGACCCCTTTAAATCCAAACTTTAATATGAAAGGAACGTGGATGCAAATGCTTCAGTTTTCCTCTCACCCACAAACACATTCCAGCACACTGCAAACACAGCTTTCATACAAATAACAGCCATCGTGTGGATCATTTGTAGTACAAACCTTGTGAGGTTGTCCTTTACTTGCTAATGAAAAAACAGCCGTTAGATTTCAATAGTTTATTACAATTCATAGTGGAACAGTACAGATAGCATTCACAGGAGTCCTTTTGTTATTGGCCCTACAGAGAGAACACTGTAATTGTAGACAAGCAGACATAGAAAAATAAATCCAACAGTGACAGCTATCTGAAGCCCTCACCAAGCAACGCTGGGGACAGGATGCCCAACAGCACCTATGGGTGCTGCGAAGGCTTCACACTTTTAGTACAGTAGTATATTTACAGTGACTTGCCTTGATAAAGGTGCTGTACGAAACTCCAGCCGCTTCAAATTAATACGAACCATATTTACTACACTTCACTTCTAAAAACCTAAACAAAACATGAGAAAAAAGCCACACTGCATGATCTGCAACAAAGGGTAGGTCCAAATAATAGACTTGACAAAATTAAATGTCCCATGCGCTATACAGTTTGATTACTCCATCTCCTCATTGCAAGAAGGGTTACGGTTACTGATCTGGATTGTAAAGCACGCCACTAGATGGTAAAATGGTTGAATCACCAAACCTAATGAAGACCAGTAGTGACGCTTCAATATCGGCCTCCAGGAGACATTACAGGGGGTCTCATGCCAATGGCGGGCCGAGGGGGAGCGGCCTGGAAGGGAGGGACCATGGGTGGGGCTTGACCGTAAGGAGGCATTCCTCCTGCGACGTACCCAGGCACTCCCTGCGGCGGAGCACCATATGGCCCTACATGAGAGGAAATAGATTCGTTGCATTTGAAACAATGATTCAAATTTTTAAAAAATCAGGTTTTATCTTACGCTGTTATTCTTCACTAATATACACTACCACTCAAAAGCTGGTTGGTTGGTCAGACTGTTTAATTATTTAGAAGTCTCTTATGCTCATTAAAGCTGCATTTAGTTGATCACAAATACAGTAAAAACAGTAATATTGTGACATATTATTCAAATTTAAAATATCAGTTTTCTATTTTAATATACTTTAAAATGCGATTTATTCCTGTGATGGCAAAGCTGAATTTTCAGCAGTCATTACTCCAGTTTTCAGTGTCACATGATTCTTCAGAAATCATTCTAATATCTTGATTTGCTGCTCAAGAAACATTTCTTATGTTGAAAACAGTTGTGCTGCTTAATATTTCATGGAAACTGTCTTTTTTCAGGATTTTGTGACGAATATAAAGTTAAAAAGAACAGCATTTATTTGAAATAAAAATCCTTTTTAACATTCTCAATGCATTTACTCTCACTTTTGATCAATTTAATTGCATCCTTGCTGAATAAAAGTGTTAAATATCTCACCGCCCCCAAACTTATAAACAGTAATGTAACAAGACATTTCCTCTCTTATTTTGAAATACCTTGCATGGGATGCCTAACACCTGGCTGTTGTACAGGAATGCCCTGCTGAGGGGGCAACACACCTCCCATTGGTGCAACTGGAGGGGAAGTTACGTGGGTCTGTCCTGCACTAGGGATTTTACACTGGTAGCGAGGCAGCTGTGCTCGCAACTCCTCCTGTCAAACACAAAATGCACAAACTGGTAAGACATAAATATGGGCTTTTTTTGCTTGCTTTCTTTTGTGGAACGCAAAAGATTTTGTCAAGAAAGTAAGTCAGTGTGGTCTAGTGTTGTTCTGGTGGCATTGACTTTCAATGTATGGACAAAAGCATTATTCAAATCTATGTTCCGCAGAAGAAAAGTCTCAGGTTTGGAACAAGACAGTCTGGAATAATCAAACAGGTGTTTTATCGAATGACCAGTTATTTCTGCAAAGGTTAAAGATCAAAGCACAGAAACAAGTTCACTTACCAGTGATATATCTTCATCAGGGTGGATCAACTTACTGGTTGCACTGGTGGTGGTGAGGGTGGCAGGCTTACTTGTGACTGGGGTGCCCGGTTTGGCCACAGTGCTGCTCGTGTTGGCCGCAGCAGTGGCGGAGGACTGGGTGTAAGCTGGGAATGTTGGTTTGGGAGCAGCAGAAGGTGGTGCAGAGGAGCTCACCGCTACACCAGAACCAGCCTGCTGGACCTGCAGAAAGAGACCAAGGAGCAAATCAGATACATTCAGTGATTCAACTAATTCTGCATTTAGGTGCATTTTGCCCAACATAACACTTGATTTGAGGTTTTGTCATTTACTTTATCTAGAAATAAAGAACAAGCACACTTTTCAGGCAAACATTTGAGATGCACGATATAAGTGGTACAAGTCAGTTACTGGCTGAATTGTACATACTCATTATTACCAAAGCTGTCCAATATTCAAAGTCAATATTTAAAAACACTAATAATTTCATAACACTGTACATTTCATACAGTTTATTCTAAAGGTGTGATGTAAATTCACTTGTAGCATTAAAAACTATTGATTTCAGTTAGTTGACTTATTTTTTATTTAAAAAAACAGATTAGAATTAATATCAGCCATAGCATTCAGTCTGATCAGTATTAAACTGAATTTTAATATCAGTGCATCCCTAACAAAACTAGGTTTGTTAGGCTTTAGGTGGATCATGATCAAGTATCCCAATACTTTTTGGGGCCTACATAAAAGTATTGGGCTTTTAATTTTACACAATTAAAAACCAGAAGAGAGAGAAACAGTCTGAGTTTAAAAGAGAGAATTAAGCCGTTTATCAATTCTCGGTCTCAACTGAGATCAATCTCTTTCAACTCTTCTGAAGCACTACAGACGTCCCCTAGAGCAAAGTCAATTATTCTAAGAGGCAGTCTGAGGTCTATCTGCTGTTACATGCCATCAATAGTTTTATGAAGCAGCTCTTTCGCCGAGTCAGCAAGCTACTGCATACTTGGGACAGCGGTTTAGAGGATGCTGACAAATTGTCCAGACTGGAGGAGCCTGAGCTTGTGCTTGGAGCTCGAGTCCCCATCTGCAGGATGGAGAGAGAGCACACAATAAAGACCCTCAGCTGTTTGATTCCGGACATGACTGTTGCTCACCAAAACTATCATCAACACACTTAACACTGAACCTCAGTTTGTTTAAAACGACCATCTCTTTTTTTTTTATGGATCCTCAAGCATTAAAAGTTCATCCATTAATACAGCCCACAAATCAGTTTTCATAACTTGGTCTCATAGGGTTTAACAAGAGTTTTTTTTTTTAACTGCTGGTCCTGTCAGGGTATTAGTTCAAATTGTTTAACAATAAATATTACTGTATATTATATAACTATATTGTAATAATATTTAATATTGTGCTCAATCTGCCAGGCCTACTGGAGTCTCATCAATAGGTCAGCGCATGTGCTGATAGAGCTGAAGTAAACTAAGCCTGAAACAGAATCTGCTCCGGAGCAGCTTGTGGTCAAGGAGTAAGTTGCTATGGCTACTTACATACCCTGAAAGTTACCTCCATTTTTGGAACCGAAAGCTGAGTTTATCCTCTTACTTACCCTTAAACGTACCCGGGTATGTCACATAACCTGCTTTCTGGAATACCCCCAGAGCTACTGAGAGTATAACTTGTTTTTGTCTTAATGACATACTTAAAAGGGAAGCTGACAAATATGTCAGAAGAGCTTTATTTTAGCAAATATTTCGTAAATATTCTCCCCCACTGACCAGTTCATAAGACATAAATAAACATGCATGTTCATAACAAGAAAAACGTATGTAAACAGAGATCTTATTATAAAAGAGCTCTGGTAACCATACACACAATGGAACTTATGCATTCAGGTATTTTGAATCTGTTTGAGGAGACAGTCGTATTCAAGCATTTACATTAGTTTTTTCCTGTTTTTCAGATTATTTTAGGTCTTCACTGTACTGCACTTCCCTGCTCTCTCTTCCTAACCAAATAATTGATGGTGAAAAAAACTCATAACCAAAGAAAAATACTGTATGGCCAGAGTCTAATCAGTCCCTGAAAGAGAAATATAAACCATTTAAATTTATTCAGATGCCTTTCAAACTGATTTTTTGAAACAAAAGTAATATTTTACAAGACAATTCTTTCAACTTCAAAATTTCACAGAAAATTCAATGTGTTACTTGCCATTTCTTTGTTATTTGTGAAACTTATTAGCAGTTTCTTAGTGGCAAAAAGGTTCTATACCATGTTTTTCTATGGTAGGGAGAAAGGGCATCATACCTGTCCTGCACTGGGAAATAGTGGCTTGGAGACACTCGGCTGTGGCGTGGATACTGTGGTGGCAGGCACAGCTGGCCGGGTGGTAGTAGGAGGGGCCTGAGCCATGTGGAGTATGCCAGGGTGATGACCCATGTGAGGAGGTAATCCTGAGCAGAACGATGAATTAATTACAAACCAATATAAAATAAAATAAATAAATAAATAAAAAACTATTTAAAGAGCAGGTCATATGGTTTTTTTAAAGTGTCTTAATATTGTGTTGGAGTCCCCTACAACAGGTTTAAATGCATCTAAGGTCAGAAAACACTGTAATTTTCCCAGAATATATATTTATACATAGAGTCATTTGTCCAAGATTTCGAAATGGTTCGTTCGATTCAGTTCTGAGCGAAATGTCTGTAAACCCCTATTTTCCATAAGCCTACTCTGCTCTGATTGGTCAGCTGGCCAAGCCTGTTGTGATTGGCACAAAGAGGAGCGCTTGAGCA
>NW_015625580.1:676292-676870 GCF_001515625.1 Sinocyclocheilus rhinocerous
TACCATCTGTGTTGCCAAGTCCGCGGTTGTTTTTGATGTCGCGGGTTGTAGCGACCCCAATAACGTCATATTTAGGCACTGGAATCAGGGCCGTTTCTAGCCAATTTGACGCCCTAGGCGAAATCCCTATTGTTAAGATAAACATTTTGCACAATTTATTATCTGTAATATCGTGTTGCCACTAGATGCTGTATAAGCCCTATGTAACAATCTCTAGTAGCTAAAACATTGCACATAATTTACACATAAATCACACATAAATAAATTTTATTACATTTGGATGCATGTTTAGATATTATCAATGGCTACTTTTTTGTCTTTATCCGTTTTTTGTTAAAAAAAATGTTGTTGTTGTTTCTTTTAACACTGATTTAAAGTGTCAGTTATTGCATTATTATTTCAGTCAAACCCTTTGTTACCCCAAACTACATATAAATGTTTGCTACTCATTAACGCATTAACTTCCCCTTTAAATAACGTGACGCTCGTGACGCTCTGACGCTGTTCCCATTAAGCGCTGTTGGAAGTGAATGAATTGATTCAACATTTCGACACCTTCGACACCTCCGTTTTAACTC
>NW_015625580.1:697256-698957 GCF_001515625.1 Sinocyclocheilus rhinocerous
GTATACATCACATATTAGCACAAAAAAAAAACTAGATATTTTGAGCACTCAATTGAAAATGTACACACAACGTATCAATCGTACTTACAGGTTGTGGTTAGGAGACGCTTGTTGGTCCAAATAAAGAAGATTACAAGCCAACATAGATAAAAGGCAAGATTAGAGAAGCAGTCCTCGGTAAAATGACGAGCACAACAAAAGGTTCGAATTGTATTGCTGTGGTATCGTGGAACACAGCATCTTCTCCACACAGAGAGTGTTCGTATTTCGTGGGCAGGCCGGGATTATGCTAGTGTTACCCAGTGACGTAGATCGGTAACAGGCAAAAGATTCGAAAATATAATGACTGGTTAAGGCTATTCTTAGTCGACTCTTTCTTTTGAGAGACAATATCTTTATTTATCATGCACTTTTGTGATTAACAACTTTGCAGACTGTTTACATTGAAGGATAGCTACCTTACAAACTGCAAAAGAGATATTTTTCGAAAACCCATATGACCTGCTCGTTAAAAAAAAATAAACATTTGTCTCATATGCATAATGAGATAAACTGAAAGGTTCCTGTACCTGGTGGCATGCCTGGCATCATTGGGGGCATTCCATGGGTAGGTGGCATCATCCCACTCATTGGCATCATGCTATTAGTTAAAATTAACAGGAAGGAAATTTTCAACTGACAATGCAAGAAGCATGGATTAAAGGGATGGTTCACTGTTTTTTTTCTAGGCTTGATTGTGTTTATGGGGTGCAGTCTAACATGTGTTAAAGGGGTCATATGATGTTGCTAAAAAGAACATTATTTTGTGTATTTGGTGTAATGAAATGTGTTTATGCAGTTTAAAGATAAAAAAAACACATTATTTTCCACATACTGTACATTATTGTTTCTCCTCTATGCCCCTCCTTTCTATAACGCGTCGATTTTTACAAAGCTCAGGCGGGGTTCATCTGGGTTTGTTACGTCACAAACCCGGGAAGTAACTTCTTGCAGTCCATACCAGCCATTTTTGTAGGCATTAAACTGCCAGAATTTTAAAATACGATATCTCCATTTGCAATGAACTTTCAGCTTCGTAACCACCCCTTTAATCACAAAAAATTTATAAATAAAATCATTCTAATTCTATTAAAGGGGTCATATGATGCGATTTCAAGTTTTCCTTTCTCTTTGGAGTGTTACAAGCTGATTAAGAATAGATAAGATCCCTAAAGTTGCAAAGACTAAAGTCTCAAACCCAAAGAGATATTCTTTATAAAAGTTAAGACTGGTCCACCTGCTGGAAGGAGGGACCAGCCTCTTCATCCGAGTCATCTTCATCGGAGTCATCTTGCTGTTTTTTCTTTTGATTTTCTGTAACCAAAAAAGGAGAATATTGTTACCATGGGTTCACTTGGGCTACAAAAAGAACAGATGAGTAAACTGGAATTTAAATGTTCTACCCTGTGTTTTTTGTTCAAGCACACGTCTCCTCTCCTCCACGTCTTTCTCTGGAATACCCTCCATTCCATAGATCTCCAGCTCTATGTCAGTCCTTCCCGGTATTGCATTAGGGACACCATCAATGGTTTCTTTGTGAACCTTTAATATATCAAACAAAAACATACAGCAAATTAAACTTTATATATATACACATACACACATACACATACATACACACACACATATACATATACATACATACATATATATATACATACA
>NW_015625580.1:699144-700608 GCF_001515625.1 Sinocyclocheilus rhinocerous
ATCCCTAAAGTTGCAAAGACTGAATTCTCAAACCCAAAGAGATATTCTTTATAAAAGTTAAGACTGGTCCACGCCCTCCTAAAACGCCTCGTTTAAACACGCCCCCACATGTCTACATCACTGTGCCGCCCAAATGTTCACGCAAAGAAAAACGGCATAACTTTATTGTTGCTGCCGCCACCGCCATGTTGTGAAGACGCTGTGTGTTTCGTTGTGAAAGCAAAAATACTGTGGTAGAAAAATTCATTTCTATTGATTTTTGCATGATCTTATATGCTTTTGGAACATTATGTAGTGTATGCTTTTTCTTAGAACTGCTGTGTAGTCAAAGTGAGAGATGGGTTTGGGGCCTAAGCATAAGATGTATGGGTGACAAGAAATCCACAGGGCCATGCTGGGCTGAGAGGAGGACAACTGAGAGACCCATAGGTGTCTGTCTGTGACCTAGAAGGTCATCTAGGCCCTAAATATAGGGGGGAACCAAGCTTTAGAAGTATGATATAGTAGTGTGTTTTTGACTTTCTTACCATGTGTGGAAAAATACAGCTGTTAAGAGTTTGTAACCTTGACTGCAAAAGAGATATAAAGTGGAGGAGCGCCGCCCCTTCTTTGTCACACTCTGCAGCGACTTGTTTCTATATGATGTCTGGCCTTCTTTGCAAAGAATAAAACCTTTAAAAGACAACTGAGAGTGAGTTTGTCTCTTATGCTGATGAGAGTCATTTTATTTTGCCCATACATACATATATATATATATATATATGTGTGTGTGTGTGAGTTTATATGTATATGTAACTTTATACCTGCATACAGTGGATGGCCAGACCAGGACCAGTGTATAACTTCTTGTGACATATGTGACACTTAAAGTGTTTGGCCTTCTGATGCTGAATGAGAATCTTTTCATCATCAAAATCCCTGTTACAGTACCTGTGTTTGCAGTTAAAGTCATATAAACAAGAAAAAAAGCATAACAATAAAGCACCAAGATAAGCAGAAGGGACAGACTGTCAGCATAAGGAAGCTTAAATCTTTTTCTACTTCTTTCACTATTATACCCTAGTAAAATGGTTCTCAACCTTTGTCCTTCAACCCAAATATTCAGATATTGCAGATATGCACAGTGTGCAGCGCATTTTATGGAGGACTGTTTCCTGATCCTGGAAGAGTAGACTACAATGCTGGCTGTTCTGACTCACAGTCTGTAAGTTTGTTTTCATATTTAAAGATTTTGCCACTGATGATTTAAACGCGAGTTTTTTGGGCAGTGTAGAGTAGCACTTGTTGTTTGTCATTTCTCTGATCACAAATGCAGACATGGTTTTAAGTTTACGTGGCGCGATGCAACGCGTAAAAAGACAGTATAAGTCATTATAATCCGTAATTATGTCCCCACTGGATGCAACAAATGCCTCGTTTGTAATGGGTTATAATGTTTTTGAATCATCGCTCCGGCCGGGACAG
>NW_015625580.1:701267-729205 GCF_001515625.1 Sinocyclocheilus rhinocerous
ACATATACATATACATACATACATATATATATACATACATACATATATATATATATATATATGTGTGTGTGTGTGAGTTTATATGTATATGTAACTTTATACCTGCATACAGTGGATGGCCAGACCAGGACCAGTGTATAACTTCTTGTGACATATGTGACACTTAAAGTGTTTGGCCTTCTGATGCTGAATGAGAATCTTTTCATCATCAAAATCCCTGTTACAGTACCTGTGTTTGCAGTTAAAGTCATATAAACAAGAAAAAAAGCATAACAATAAAGCACCAAGATAAGCAGAAGGGACAGACTGTCAGCATAAGGAAGCTTAAATCTTTTTCTACTTCTTTCACTATTATACCCTAGTAAAATGGTTCTCAAAATTTGTCCCTACCTTTGTCTACAAAAATATTCAAAGACCCCATGACTTTTCCAGGTTTTAATGACTTGCTGAACAATGATGAAGAATAAGAGTTCTCATGGTTTTTATTCATTACAATTTCACAAAATTGAAATTTTATTACTTTACGTGAATTTATTTTAACCCTTTAACTTTCACCCCTAAACGGAGCTAATGAAAAAAATATTTAACTTAAAATTCTTATTAGTAGACATCTAATAAATAGCCCCAAGAACTTTTTTTTTTACATTTATGTTTTATATAAAACTCTACCGTACGGTTGAGCTGTCAGTCCATGGTAAATCTTGATTTGAATTCAGAGAACTATTTCTATTAGTTATTTTCCAATAATAAACATTCCTTTAACTTTATTAGTATCTTGGATACATTGAATAACCTTCAGGGTCAAAGATAAAAAAATATATATATATTTAAGTGTCTCTATAACATATATAGACATATGGCAATATATATGTTATATGATGTCCTTTACAGACATATCAACCCTACGGTCGTACGTGATTTTGGATAATTATGGTAAATAAACATTTTTGCATTTCTCATATATTTTGCTTTATTTCTGTTCTTTACCCTCTACCCTATTCACAACAACGTTATGGTTTCATCCCTACTTCCTTGATTGCCTGTTTGCCCCTATTATCTGATAACTGACCAGCACCGTTCTCCCTTCTATGTGACTGACTGAAGTTTGTAAACTGCTGCTGTCACTTGAAAACTGGACATTCCCACACCCCGCATGGCAACAGCAGACACAGAGGTGTGGCAGTACAGCTGTGGAAAGATTGCTCTCTCATCTCTTCCTTTTGATAGATTTATTCCCTATCAAATTAAGCTCAACCGTACGGTAGCGATATCAGTTAAAGGGTTAAAATTATTATTTTGTATCAAAAATACAAAAATATATATATACATTTTTTTTGTTTTTTTTTTTACATTTGGAATCCTGGTTCTTCAAAGAAAAAAAGCGGTTGTTGAGAGGGTGAGTTATCGAATTACTGCAGGAGGACATTTCTTTATTTTTACTTTTTAGTTACTGGATATTTCCTTGTTAAATGTTATCAACATCATGGTCTATTTTTGTTAGCGGAAGCGTGAAACTAATCTACGTATATATACAGAGACAAAAAATTATTTTAACTTAAATCTGATGCATTAAGTGGGCGTATTAACTGGTAAGTCTTCTCTTCGCGAACATTAAAACAGAACACAAATTCGAAAGCGCCTATGCTGCACAGGGACGCAGGCCTTGATATCAGAGAAACAATGCATTAGCTATTCGTAAACACGAAGTGGTCAAATCCCTACTAACAAACAATTCGAAAAATATTAAACGGTACGATAGCTTTTAAAGAAGGATACCAACACCAGGGCTTCATCTGCTTCTTCTTTTTTCTCCCCATGATTTATTTACCAGCCTATTCTGCGAACACCCCACTGATGACTACCAAAACATTAGCAAAACTAAAATGGAGAAAAGAGGACATGACGACAGCTTTTTCCATGCACAACAACACAGCACACAAGGAATATCGCCTCCAACTGGACAGGAGGTGCACAACTTTGGAAACTGGTTGGCGTTCGAATGACAGCAAAAGTAAAAATAATAATAATAATAATAATAATAAATTAAATAAATAAACAATTTTATATTTGACTTCATTCATAATTCTGCATGACTGCACATTAATCCTTACTTAACTTTCCTTAGTCATCACTTAGACACCCTTCCAGGCACGTGCAATTTTGTCAAGGCAATTCTTTTTTTGTAATTAAACGCCATTTTGTGAAGGCCTGCCCAATCTAACTATTAGTAAAATGAATGAATAATAATTTAGTCGTAAATAAAATTATCCACATGATGATGACTTTCACCTGACGATCTCATCAGGGACTCTCCCTCACATTCAAGCTTTGTCCAAATACCCACACTTGCGGTCTTTGCACTTGACCACTTGACTACTTATATGACGTATTTCCTGTATTTGGCCCAAGTGTTCAAGTGAGCATGAAGACCGCAAGTGTGGTTATTTGGACAAGGGGTCAGACACCTTTAATGTAGCGCACTACCTGGATGCCTTCATAACGTCCGCGGCTGCCGGTAAGTGGAGTTCTCAGCGGAGCGGTGTGCCTGTATACTTGTATTATTATTATTATTATTATTATTATTATACAAGAACTGCGTGAAGAGAGCATGCACAGCTGTTGTTTATATTGCTGTTTGTAGCCTGTGGAAGTAAGGTTAGCTGCAGCAAGGGGCTATAATATTTTTGTTCAATATTTTCCTAATGACAATTTTATGATCGGTTTATAAAGGCTACAGAACAGGATTATAATATAATTCTATTTTAAATAAGACAGAAATAGTTTTTCTACAACAACAACAACAGTAGCCTAGTGTTTACAACAGCAAAACCACCCTACCCTGTAAACTCAATAATAGTAATAATTTAATTATTATTCATTTAATTCCGTTTCTATTTTCAGAGTGATTAAGAGGTGCAAAGAAATTTTTATTTAACTTTTAAACTTAAAATGGTCTTTTCTGTTCTGTGTTTCTTTTTCAAAACTGTGTCACGGCATTTGCTGCTATCAATACAGAAGCATCCGTTTCGATACATGTCTCAGCAAGGAGCACAGCCCTATTAAAAAACGTGCTCCATGTGCCCCTTTTATACTTTGAGCACCTGCCCCTCCAAAGGTATCTGCACGGCCCTGCACCCTTCTATAAGGAAGAATATAAAACTTAAATAAATAGTTCTGAGTTGACCTCGCCATTGTTTTATGGCATTATTTAGTCAGTGTTATCTGTTTTAATTGCCTTTTGATTTTGATGACATCATCTGAAAACAAATATTGATTCAGATAAAGAAAGGTTAGTAAAATATGAGTAACACATTTTATTTTGTTGTATAGGCCTACATTTTAACTTTATAAAGCTCAACGTGTTTAAAGTTTTAATAAAATCAAGGCTGATTTGAGAGGGAAAAAAAGTAAGATAAATGACAGCAAGTTTTGTTTTTTTCTTGGTAACCCAAGATTCACAGAATCATGATTTTTTTTATAATTAATAACCTTAAATTTATTTATTCTGTATTATACATAAAGAAAGCAGGGAATCATTGCCAGACTGGCTCAGTAAAAACAGCATGCACATCTTATAAAGTGAATACAGCATGTCAAGGCACACTACTCTCAATGCAATGCATTCAAGCAAAATAATAATAATAATAATTTAAAAAATAAAATAAAACAACTATGTAAATTCCAAAATACAATCATTTTCTAAGATAAGCTATAAATACATTTCTCAAATAACTACATTCAAACAGTATTTATACCTAAAACCATATTTCATACTCAAAATTAAAGACATGCATTTTTATATTCAGATTTAGCTAAATCTGCATTAGATGCAACTAACCCATTCGATTAATTAAAAAAAACATATGAACAATGTATTTCTGATAAACAGAGTCAGGTAACAGCAGTTATGATTTATGTTAAACACATTTCTTGTCCGCTTTAAATATAACAGTGCTTTGCATATTTCTGATATTGATTAGAGCTTTCGAAACACATAAAACATGCAAATTGCTAAACTACTTAAATCACTGACATCATGCACTACCTGTGGGTCAAAAGCCCTTTGTGTATAGATTCAGAAATTACTTTCAGACACATTTTTTAGCATTCACCACAGCACATTCCTTAAAGGGTTAGTTCACCCAAAAATGAAAATTCTGTCATTAATTACTCACCCTCATGTCGTTCCAAACCCGTAAGACCTCCGTTCATCTTCGGAACACAAATTAAGATATTTTTGATGCATTCTGAGAGCTCTCTGACCCTCCCATAGACAGCAAGGGTCCTTACATGATCTTTTGCGCACAAAAAGTATTCTCGAAGCTTAGCTGTCAGAATGCATCAAAAATATCTTAATTTGTGTTCCGAAGATGAACGGAGGTCTTACGGGTTTGAAACGACATGAGGGTGAGTAAATAATGACAGAATTTTCATTTTTGGGTGAACTATCCCTTTAATAAACACAAAGTATGCAAATTTAATATAATAAACACCCCTTTTCATCTAATACCCTTGTTGATGCCCCATTTGCAAGTTGTTCAAGGCAGTTATTTATACCATTTACGTAATTTTAACACTAAATCCTGTATTTCACTACACTTTAACAATGAAGACTGAAATATCAGAAAAGGCTAAAATTGTAAAAAGGTAGCAAAGCAGCAGAGATGTCATAAAAGAACATCACAAGTCAGTTTAAGATATAAATTCTACAATCATTTTAAGAGTGCAAATCCTTTGATCATTAAAGTGTAGCAAATAACATGCTTACCTCTCACTGACCATTACAAAAATATATGAGTTTTACAACAGTGTAAATCCCTGCTGAAACATGTTTTACAATGTATAAATCATTGGTAAATGTTATGAAACATCAGTCAGAAGAGGCTATTTAAAATATCCCATACCCATATGTACATTGAAACACCTTCTTCAACATTTTGGTCAATTTTAAGAGGGAAACTTTGGTTGTCATTTAAAAAAAAATAACTTAGTCCTCCTGCAAATACTGAAAAAGGCCCAATGTCACCATCACTCCCTGCCTTTAGGTATCTTTCATTACACAATTACCCCACATTTATCACCACGGCAATAACATCACATTCCTTGTAAAATGAAGTACTATTCAGTGGTGTTCCCCTATCCAGATAAGAAGTTGTTTATGTGAAACAGCAGGTAAATAGTGTACAATAAACCTGAGATCTCCAAGCCGCCAGTCACAGAGAAACATATTCTGAACACAACCATTTTTCATAATGGTTGCCTCAGCCCAAAACTATCTTTCCATCCTATTAAAGTATAAATTGCCATGGGAATGTGATTGCGTACAATGTAGAGGTTTTTAGGTCATTCATTGACTATGTCTTCCTTATTCTGTTCTCTAGGGGTCCTCTGTGCTTCCCTAAGGCTCTTTTTATGAGGTTCAGAAGTTTCATCGTCCTCTTTTTAATGCAGGTTCTCTCTTTCTTTTTGCACTCTGATTCTGTCTTAGTTTAAGATCCCACTCCCAGTGCTTTCTTCATATGCTCATAAACCACATAAGAGATGCTAACAGCAGGAATGACTTTGAGGAAATTGGGGGCAATGCCACGGTAAAGTCCAGGAACGCCTTCATGGGACACAATGTGCTTGAACTGGCCAACCATTGACAGCTGAGGAGCACCATCTAAAGCTGAGGCTTTCAAGAAGAAAGGGAGGAGGAGGTGTGAGGTTATCATTTCATTTGCATTTCCAATGTTTTCATTGTTGTGAACATTGTGTTTCATAAAGAATCACAAAATAAGCAGAATGACATGTAATAAGAATTACGTGAATCGGTTTTGTCTCATTCACCCTGAGCCTGCATGCGTGTGCGGATTAAAGCCAGCGGGTAACTAGCCAGCTGCCCACATGTGCTGGACACAGTGCCACATCCAAGAAGCACCAGAACGCCAGGATCAGCCGAGCCCATGCAGTACCGCTGTAGCCAAGCATTCTTTAGAGTCTGTTGAAATAACAGACAGAAAAGAGCAATATAGATATATATTTTAAATATTTTTCAAAATATACAACAAATTTCCAAAAATATATTGTTAATATTTACAGTATATTTGCATACATTTAGTTTTGACACATTTTAGTTAATTATATTTCCTCATTTTTGGCCATTTTTAAGAAAAAAATTTCAACCTAAAATGATTTATATTGTCCAAAACATATATTTAAAAAAGAAAAAAGCATTTTGCATTTACTCAAAATGTATTTTAAAATTGGAAATGTATCTTTTGTAATATATTTTGGCATTTGAAGATCTACAAAAATATATATTTAATTTGACAGCAGTCATGCTATGTACAATATACACTATCTTTCAAAAGTTTGGGGTCAGAAAGATTTTTTAATGTTTTCAAAAGAAGTCTTTTATGCACACCAAGACTGCATTAATTTGATTTTTTTTTTAAAACTATATTGTGAACTATTACAATTCACTATTACTATTATTTTTTATTTTTGTATATTTTAAAATACTTTAGTATATTTAGTATATTTATGTAGTATACTTTAATTTATTTAACTGCATTGACTTCAGTGTCACATGATCCTTCAAAAAATCATTCTAATTTGCTGACTTGTGCTGCTTAATATTTTTGTGGAAAACATGGTACTTTTTTCAGGATTCATTAATGAGTAGAGAGTTCAAAAACATCATTTATTTAAACTATAAATCTTTTGTAACATTATAAATGTTTTTACTTTCACTTTTAATCAATTCAGTGCATCCTTGGCCAAAAATTTTTTTTTTTTTTTTTTGCCATATGGGAAAGAATGAAATGGAGTTAACAGATTTCTTAAGACTATCATCTGAAAAGATCTGTGAGTTGTAGGAGGACACCATAGAACACAACAACGTAAATACATAACATATAATTTAACCAACCACTGCAACTGAGAATGATGAATTCTTAAAGCTTGACAGTGGCAGCAGGGATTTGCAAACACTTAAATGTGTTAAAATACACACACACAGCCATACCTCATAGACAGCCAGATCAATGCCAGCATACGGGATGATTCCAAGTGTGTTGGGCACATAGCCTTTGTAGAACGCGCGCACTCCTTCTTTTGTTAAACAACTTCCTCTGTTACATGATTGTCTGGCATTTGTACTTTACATTAGCAGCTATGAACATGACTTGAGATAACAGATACTTTTACAGCCAGACATTATATGAGCAAGATCACTAAAGGAATGTTCCAGGTCCAATACAAGATTTAATTTGATAATCCAAATTATCCAGATATCAATATTACTACATTATGCATATAATATTTAAGTATTGTAGTTATACTTTTTTTTTTTTTAAGTGTTTATTTTATTATTTATTTAATGAAATCTAATTTAATTTTTTTTAAAAACTCGCTATTGTAAGTTGTACTTGACCCATTTTTTACTCATAAAAAAGCAAAACAGAAGTTTAAATTATTTTCTGCAGTAATCAACTTTAGAAGAAACAATGCACTTGGACATATCTGTTATACTGTTATTTATCTACACTACCATTCTATAAGTTTGGAGTCTGTTAGATTTTTATTTATTTAGTTATTTTTAAAATGTTTTAATGAAGTCTATTGTGCTCACCAAGGCTGCATTTATTTGATCAAAAATAATATTACAATTTAAAATAACTGTTTTCTACGGTGCCTGTAAGGTGACATGTTGAGGGAATGACATATTTTTCTCGTGGCCACGCGTTTAATGCGTAAACAAACCTGCGTGACCATAGCAACCCGGGATTATCAAAAATAGATAAAACATTTTTATTAACATTAAACATTTAATTTAATATTTGTATATTATTATTATTACATTAACTTATTAAGGCTATATTTTTATATTTATTGCTATATATGCTTATTTACCCTTTCAATTTAGTAGGCTAATATTTACAAAAGTATTCAGAACGTTAAGTAAAGACATCGAAATAAAGGGAAAAAATGAATATAAACGAATATAAAAATATTACCAATAATAATAGGCTAATAATAATAATAATAATAATATACAAATATCACGGGGAAAAGACGATCAGTTAATGGACTTACAAGACTATAGGATGGATAAAAATGTTTTCTTGTAGGCCTATTTTATATTATACACTTAATGTAACATTTATTCATGATAAACTTCATTTGAATGCTGACTATTGCATGTAATACAGCCCGGTAACCAAGGCCTATATGGTTAATATAATAGTATGTATGTAATAATTTCTATAATAATAAATAACATAATAATTTCTTAATTCAAAATAAAATATTAATGAATCTATCTCTGATAATCCCGGGTTGCTATGGTCACGCAGGATTGTTTACGCATTAAACGCGTGGCCACGAGAAAGAAATGTCGTTCCCACAACATAAGAAGTCGTGGCCGCGAGAAATGGATGTCGTTCCCTCAACATAGCATCTCGAGGCCACTTACGCATTAAACGCGTGGCCACGAGAAAAATATGTCGTTCCCACAACATAAGAAGTCGTGGCCGCGAGAAATGGATGTCGTTCCCTCAACATAGCATCTCGAGGCCACGACATATCACGTTCCCACGAGTTATTATGTCGTGGCCGCAACAAAACTAAGTGAACCGAACATGTCACCTTACGGGCACCGTAGTTTTCTGTTTTAAAATTTAATTTATTAATGTGATGGCATAGCTGAATTTTCAGCAGTCTTTTTCAGTGTCACATGATCCTTCAGAAACATTTCTTATTGTCAGTGTTGAAAACAGTTGTGTTACTTAATATTTTTGTCGACACCATGATTTTTTTTTCAGGATTCTTTGATGAATATAAACTTTAAACGAACAACATTTAAAATAGAAACCTCTGTAACATTATAAATACTTAGTTTACTGTACTAATGTATATCTATAATTGTAATTACATTTTAATTTAGAGACAGCTTATTCTGAAGTTTTCCATGTCCATTTTCTAACACTGGGGCAGATCTTTCTGTTTATATATCCATCTACTTTATACAATATCTGTAGAAGTGCTTATGATAAAAAAGACGATAAGTACACAGGTAAAGCCACTGAAATCTTCAGGTCTTAACTTTATAGAGCTATTTAGTCATGACGTCAATTTGTAGGCTAACCCGAAAGGCTAATTTGCCAAGGATTCCCTCAGGAAATTCTAATTATTATTATTTTATTATCCTTTATTTTACCAGGAATTATCCCATTGAGATATAAATCTCTTCTACCAGGGAGTCCTGGCCAAAATGGCAGCACAGAAAGTTTCACATACAGATTAGACACACATAAAACAAAACAAACAATAATAAATAAATAAATATCATCCAACATCATATTAAAAATTACATAAAACATTCACAAGTTTCTTCCAGGTAGAACTCCAAAAGATTTCTAAAAATATTTAGAGATGGAATTGTTTCTAACATCATAACACTCTGCATTTCATTCCATAGCCTAGGACCATAGGAGGAAAAGGCAGTTTTGCCAAATTCAGAGCGTACTCTAGGAACAGTCAAATGTAATTTGTAAGAGTTTCTAGTGCTATAATTACATTCATTCCATAGCCTAGGACCAGGAGGAAAAGGCAGTTTTGCCAAATTCAGAGCGTACTCTAGGAACAGTCAAATGTAATTTGTAAGAGTTTCTAGTGCTATAATTACAAGTATAATATGCTAAAATGATACTAATGGGCTTTTAGAAAGCCAGTTTTCATAAGGTCTGTGGTTACATTACTTGTAGAGCTGAAAAGTGAAAGTCTCTTCATGTCTCTCACTTCCTCCTGCTCTCTCACCTCCATGGGGTAGATGATGGTCTGAGCTGTAGCTCCTGCCAGGGAACCAGCAATGAAACGTTCCTGAACTCTTAGAGAGGCACCCTCCTTACTGCCTCTGATCAGCCATTTGATCTACACAAGATATTTATTATTGTTAACTTACATTAGACAGTCTGCCACTCAAAAACAAAGTGGCTACTCTAGCTACTGGATTCTGGTGTGTTTACCTGCTCATAAGCCATGAATTTGATAGCTGATTCTGGGGCAATTTTGAGGACATTGATGCCATTGCCTCTCCAAAGGGACCTCAATCCTCCTTCCTGCACCATTCCCCGCAAACTACCCAACAAACCCACACCACTGGAGCCGTGGACCTGTTAAAAATCCACTCAGATCACACTCCTTTCGTTATGAGTACTTTTCACAACAGAACTTCCAACGTAAGATCGATTTATTTCAGTTTATTTGATACAACAACTGATAGAGACAATAAAGCTTTAATCAAACACTTTTAAGCGTTGACTGAACCTGAAGGAAAACTTTAAGACGGTCGAGAGGAGCAGTTCCCGTTCGCGATACAGCTCCTGCCATTGCCCCAGCCACTAGCTGTCTCCACACCACACCTGAACGCCGCTCTTTCTCTGAGAACTCATCCGGCACAGTCAGCTGCTCTCCAATGTCCAACATCTGAAACACATACATCATAGGTTTAAAGAACAGCTAATTTTACATTCTAAAATATCTGTGAATGTCAGGCCTACAATCTAATGTCTGAAAAGAGCTGGAAGTGAACCAGAGAATGTTTCCAGTAGTGGGCGATGTCCTCCATATTGTGCAACGGGTTAAACAAGAAGTGGTCCCTCCACTCGCTCCAGTCAATGGTCATAGTACCATCTCTGTCTATGCTGACACACAAAAGGAATATAAAATAGTTAAAACAAGCTTTTTCTATGGCCATTGCAACTATGTGTGACTCAACATGTGGGGGCTTCACAGCAACATCTCAAACTCCTTTGAAAGCACAGCCAGAGTGGGAGTTAAATGTGTACATGACATTGATTAAAGGGGTCATATGATGCTGCTAAAAAGAACATTATTTTGTGTATTTGGTGTAATGAAATGTGTTTATGCGGTTTAAAGTTAAAAAAACACATTATTTTCCACATACTGTACATTATTGTTTCTCCTCTATGCCCCGCCTTCTGAAACGCGTCGATTTTTACAAAACTAATCGGTCTGAAAAGCGAGGTGTGCTCTGATTAGCCAGCTATCCAGTGCGTTGTGATTAGCCGAATACCTCAAGCGTGAGAGTCTTTGCAACTTTACAGATCTTCTTTATGCACCAAGAGCTTGTAACACTCCAAAGAGAAAGGAAAAAATGAAATTGCATCATATGACCCCTTTAAGCACTAAAAAAAATGAAAACACAGTGTTTTGTGAAAAGTTGAAGTGCTCTAACCTCTGCAGGATTCTGGAGGCCTGCTCTGTAGATACATTCACTCCAAGGCTGTGCAAGGAGAGCTGAATTTCTGCAACATCTATGTGACCTGAGGTCATAAAACATTTCAATGCTTATTCTGTACATGGGCAGCAAAAGATACACTATCGTTCAAAAAGTTTTTTTTTAATGTTTTTGACAGAAGTCTCTTACGCTCACCATGGCTGCGCCTGCATTTACTGAATGAATACTTTGTAAAATATTATTACAATTTAAAACAACGGTTTTCTATTTTCATATATATTTAAAATGTAATTTATTCCTGTGGTGGCAAAGCTGAATTTTCAGCAGTCATTAATCCAGTCTTCAGTGTCACATGATCTTTCAGAAATCATTCTAATATGCTGATTTGCTGCTGAAGAAACATTTCTTATTATCATCAATGTTGAAAGCAGTTGTGCTGCTTAATACTTTTGTGGAAACCATGCCACATTTTTTTTAGTTCAAAAGAACAGCATTTATTTTCAAATAGAAGTCTTTTGTAACATTATAAAATTATAAATTTCTCTACTGTCCCATTTGATTACTTCAATGCATCCTTGCTAAATAAAAATATGAATTTCTCTAACAAAAGAACATTTCCTGACCCCAAACTTATGAACAGTAGTATGACATATACTACAAGACAGAGAAACACAAAGGTTCTTCTGATTTATCTCACAAACACTTTAAAAACAATCATGCAAAGTGGAAATGTGTATTATGAGGTTACAGTTACAGTGATGTTGTGTGATAAGATTATAATGTATGAAAAGATCCTCCAGACCATCATTGTTGCGGTCCAGGCTGTGGAACATGAGTCTGAGCTCTTTCTCGTGTGTGCGCAGATACTGTGTGAACTCCTTAAAGTCCAGCTGGCCATCATGATTGGTGTCACTCACACGTACAATCTAAGGGGTGGAGGAAGTGAAAAGTACAAGTTTAAGGGCACGAATGTGAGGGTTGGAGGAGTTATATGTGAACTTTATTTAACTGTACCCATGCCTATGTAGAGTGAAGAACAAAGAGAAACTAACAGAAAACAAAAAGGAGAGAGAGGAGGCATTGCTCTAAGCTTATAGATGCATGGTTTCTGTTTGTGTGCAAAGCCCTGTCAGCAGTCTGGCGAATCCAGTCACAAACACATTGTGAACTAGAGCTAATCTCTCCTCTTGCATCACAGCACATGACTAACAGTCACACAACCCAACAGCACAGACATACCACTGGCACATAGTGTCGCTCTCCCCAAAGAAACTTGGAGTCTCCAAGTTACGTTCATAATGGCACTTTCGTGGTTTCATCTTAGCATCCATAGCTACCTGCTGAAGTAATCATCACAACACAACACAACATATGCACTGTCTTGTAAGTCACTTTGGCAGAAAGGGTCTGTTTACAACATGACTGAAAATGTAAATGTTGCTGAACTGTTTGTGTGTGTGTGTGTGTGTGTGTACTGCAAGTACTGCAAGTTAAAGAAAAATGTCAGGTAAATTGCATTAAAAAGGAGGTCTCAATCATCATATGAGACCTTACTGCAGTTTTGTAAAAGATGGTTTCAGTGGAACCAATACAACTATACAGACTATACAAAAGTAAATAAACTGCAGATCAAACATACTTGCAGTCCCTCAGTAGCACTTACAGTCCTCCACTCAAGCAGCTTAAACCAGTGGTGCAGATTTATTTCTGCAGTTTATGATTGCACCACCTGTGACATTACTTTCTAAAATAGTAGGGGAGACTGGGGAGTGTTGTAACACATTTTGTTCCAACATCTGTATCTCAGAGTTATTTTGCGCTATGTGTCCCAAACTTTGATATAATGATCCCATATCCATATTTGTATGCTACATAGTATTTTGGAATAAATGTTCAACCTAAACAGTGTAAATTAATGTTAAATACAAAAGATGCTGCGTTAGACCTACCACACAACCAGTAGTGGGGCTGTGGTACTAATAGAAAACATGGATGTTTGTACATCAGTTTATTTTAGTATTCAAGCTTACTATGTGAATCAAATTTACTACTACAAATAATTGTTGTTATATATCCTAAATAGTGTTATATATCCTATGTTAAACTCTAAAAACATAACAGACAGTATGCATGTTTTATTTTGTGCAATCTTCTATGCAGTCCAGTAGGTATACATGTGATGCAATTTCAACTCCTTGCATCCAGCAGCTATAATACTTGAACATGTAGAGGAAAAGTATTTCATTTCACATTAACAACAGGACCTGCTGATGACAGATGTTATTTTAACATTAACATGCTCACAAAGTAAATTATAAAAGCAGATGTGAAATACATATGCAAAGTGGAGGATGGAGTTCATATGATTAGCTAATTGGTTAAATTGTTTGTCCAACACAATATTCGAAGTGAGGGCCCTTAGGATAATGACAAAGATTATGACAAAGCTGCTTCTTTTCAAACTTTTTTTTTGTTAATATATTGAATTAATGTGATTAATAAATCTAATATATTAAATTATTAACCATGATATATTTTGTGATTTCAGAAGTTATGTCCAGAACTGATTCGTTCTTCAGTAAAAACCACTGGGTTAGACCGATGACGTCACATCTCACCCTGCTTTAGGCTACAACCCTTTCCAGTCTTCCCTACCCAAGCAACGAAAATAGTCTGGAGTGGAGGTTTGTCAATATTGCAGTGTGGAAAAAGAAGTGTAACTCTTAAATAAATTACACGGGATCATTTGTCCTTGGTCGCAGACACGGCAGTATTCTACTGGGTAAATTTCACTCTTGCTAAAAGTACGCATGGCAAAAAAAACACCCGGTTTATAAAATTCATGACGTTCTTACGACCTTGGGGTTTCATATGTTTGCAATTCACCACACCTTACAGCTCAACTCACAGAAATGAACATGTTTAGGCAGGGTGAACAACTACGACCCACCTCGTCCACCTCACTGCGAACAACCCCCCAGGCGCTTAATCCGGTGCGCAGTTCATTCGCATCGATCCTCCCATCTTTATTTAGATCCAGCTGATCGAACAGTTCGGCCCATCGTTTCTCCCGCTCTGGATCGGACACACCGTTATCTTGACAGCGAGCCCATGTCCAACACGAAGGGAACCGACTTCTCGCTTCGCCCATATGAAACAGTTCTCGGTGAATATGATGCAAACTGCAAATGTGTTCTCGAGAATCAGGGCATCCAGAGTCTATATATTAGGTATAGAGGAACTACATCTTACCTCCCAAATACAGGTACTTCTTCAGCAAAGACCACTTTGAGGATTTGTAAATTGAGGTAAATTTTAAAAACCGCTTCCTCTGATATATAGCCTCGTTCACCTGTCAGAGTCCAGCCACAATGTATGATTGAAAAAGCGATTCAGCGGGCGCTCAGTGTCAGCCGGCGTTGCGTTGCTCCACTGTAGCCCGTGCCGATTACGGCAGAGTTAATCCGGGAAGTATTAAACCTCTGCCCCTCTGGCTAGAATAATAATCCCCGTGTCAGTTCCATCGGTTCTCTCAAACCCAGGTCCATCATCAACTCTCTCCTATAAAAGTGTCCTGTTCTGGGCTCAGATCACATGAAGAGCAAGCGCGCCGCCTGCACCGGTTACCGCATCGCAGCGCGACGGAGATCTCAGCAGCTGAACGCTCAGATTGGCTACTGCTCGCACGAGGTTTACGATTCGCGTCTTTTGCTCATTTTATCGTGGTGTGCAGAATGAGTGCCGTCGCCGCTGCACAAATCGTAAGGGAAGGGCTGGGTCTATTAAAGCGCCCTGAGCAGCGATATCGTGTCATGGATTTAGCAAATTATTCACTAGTTTTGGCGTCGGTCTGTTTTTCTGGGTTCGTCTTGTGGCGCCCTTCGCACATTTCGCGCGCGGTCAACTTAGATGTTTCTGATGTTTAAACTGTAATAAAGTCATAAATAATTACAATAGGCTACCGACTGTACCACTTTTCCCAAGGGAAAGTGCTTCAGCAGTGTGTTGCTATAGTAACCTCCTCAGGTGAAAGCGAGAGAGCGGAGCGCCTAGTGAACGCGCGCCGATTATTGACTTGCATTCTTTATTACTTTTGTCATTTCGCGCGCGGTCAACTTAGATGTTTATGATATGTTTCTGATGTTTAAACTGTAATAAAGTCATAAATAATTACAATAGGCTACCGACTGTACCACTTTTCCCAAGGGAAAGTGCTTCAGCAGTGTGTTGCTATAGTAACCTCCTCAGGTGAAAGCGAGGGAGCGGAGCGCCTAGTGAACGCGCGCCGATTATTGACTTGCAGTCTTTATTACTTTTGTGATTTTCTAAAACTTTGTATTGTAAACACTCTTAAAACGCGAAAATATTATGTCTGTATGCAAATATATGGCAAAAAAGAAGTAATTGTTCCCACTTCCAGACATTTCTTTTGGGGGTGTTCAAGCCTTAGTTGTGTCCCAAATGACATACTATCGTTTTTTGAGTGGCATCACTCAAAAAATTACTCTTTTTCATACACAGAACAATTACAACTTCTAATTGATTGTTTTTTATCAGGGTATATCAGTGCGCTTCGGGTGCAGATGACGTAGGCTACACCTTCTGTAGTGTGATGTTGTGAGATGAATGGAAACTACTGAGTCAACACTTGCAGGATAGTGTAAGATTAGAGGGAACCCAGTGAAGGATTTTGTTATGACGATAAAGATCTCATGGGTTGCTTTTATTTTAAGGTCAACCTCAAACAAAGAAAGCGATTGATTATAAAAGGAATTTAATTACATGTATTGATGTTATGGAATTTGTGTTAATAATAATTTTTTTTTACCATTAATAATGGTAAATAAAAAAGTAAAATGCATTTACATATAAACATTTATGCATGATATAGGTTTGATACTGTATTCAATTATTTATCACGTCCAACATAATAGAGAAAAGGGTCTTAAATTTCTGTCATAATTAACAGTGCGGTGTGAATGGCAATAAGTAGCTCTGCTTGTATTGCAGCATTGTATTACAGTATAGTTCAGGCCACTAGACTACAATAGACAAATCCAAAAAGCAGCCTACTCATGGTAAAAAAAAAAACATCACAGAACTAAACTTCAAATCTATGGCAGATGCGATGAACCTGTCATCATCAGCAGCAATGCTTTGATTTGAAACAAAAGAAGGGGGGTGTTTTATGCTGTGTATTTCTGAGCCATACTAAGCTCTCGCTTACAAATGCTTATTTGATTGGTGGAGAAAGGAGGAAGGAGAAAGTACAAAGGTAGGCAATCCCAGATGGTCATTCTTGGCACAGCCCAAACAGAGGCTTTCTGGCTATGAAAAATAATTTCTCTCAATCACACTCCCACATAAAACCTTCTGAAGGACTTAATTCTCCTCTCCAGTATTTTCTGATTTGTCATGGTTACACCATCGTATTGTGCCATTGTCGACCAGACAAAGCTCTACACACTTCACATTATTAGACTGAGGGACATGAAGTGTCCCATAGTGCTTTGCAGGCTAGCATGCAGAGATTATTTTAGGTGCGTCCCAATCGTGTACTTATGCACTATTCTATGACGTTTTGTAGAATAAATAGTGCGAGTAGTGCGTTCACACTGAAAATTCCAAAAAGAAAAAGCGCACTTTAAATACCCGGATGATGCACTTAAATAACCGAAAAAATACAAGCCTGGTCCAAATACCCACACTTGCGGTCTTTGCACTTGACCACTTGACTACTTATATGACGTATTTCCTGTATTTGGCCCAAGTGTTCAAGTGAGCATGAAGACCACAAGTGTGTGTCGGAACTTTTCATTACCCTGTTCCTTTTAGCATGTATCCAGGGCAACCTCCACTGGCACTGAATATCACCACCTGTGAGCAGAGACACACACAGACTGAACAAACACAGAGCATATCACTATTCATAAATGTGCGTTAATCATTCATAGTCGATTTATTAATCTTATCATGATAAGAAATTTGCTTCCAGTTAAATCCCTTTTTAGCAAACAAAAGTAGTTCAGTAGTTAATGTTTACTAATATGGTCCAGGGCTATGGTACAGATTTCCTGGTACAAGTAATCCATTTACATAATTTATATTTCTTAAATATTGTTATTATGTAACAGCTCAGTGATCCTGAGAGTAATGTTTAAATTATTGCTAAAAAAAATAGCTTTATGGCAGACACAAATTACTGCTGTTTACTGTGGTCAAAATTATGTCACTGACACACATCCATGGCCACATTCAAAACAGGATGAAATGAAAATAATGAATGCTTTGCATGCCTCACATCCACCTCTCAGGGCATATAGATCAGTTTGCTGCTTCATAATGCCTCTAAATTAGACAAATTGTTTAAAACCAAACTAAAAGTGGTTATCAACAATCAGTACATATTTGCAAATCAACAAAGACCTGCACTCGTGCATTTCGTTTCTTCTAGGATAGCAATAGTTATTACACGAAAGGCCACAGGGGGGATCCAAAATTCAATTTCCTTGATTGCAGTAAAAGCTCAGAAGCTATAGGCAATATATTGTTATTTTGACATCACTGGGAAATAATAATAATAATAATAAAACCTTTGGAAAAAGAAAAAAGCTTAAGCAATTTTCCATCAACAAACATCAAGTGTAATGTCAAAAACAAGCTGGTCAAAAACAAAATATAAAAGATATTTTACAAAAGATTAAGCAGCACAATTTTCAGCATTGATGATAATAAGAACTCTTTTATGAGCACCAAATCAGCATATTAGAATGATTTCTGAAGGATCATGTGAAAATTTAGCTAAAAATTTAGCTTTGCCATCACTGGAATAAATTATATTTGAATATATATTAGACAAGTTATTTAAAAAAAAATCTCTCAATATTTCTGTCCACTGTATTTTTTTTTTATCAGATAAATGCAGCCCTGGCAAGAATAAGGTCAGTAACATTTTTATAATCAAAAGCAATTATATAAAAATGTTAATGACCTCAACCTTTGAACGGTAAAATATAATATAGTATATAAAGGATCTCTGCCAGTATTTTTGGTTGAAGATGCCTGCTAACTTGTGGTTGATCATATTCAACACAGCTCCTCCAAGGACACAAACAGTAATAACAAAACCTGCTGACCTCAACCTTTGAACGGTAAAATATAATATAGTATATAAAGGATCTCTGTTAATTGCCAGTATTTTTGGTTGAAGATGCCTGCTAACTTGTGGTTGATCATATTCAACACAGCTCCTCCAAGGACACAAACAGTAATAACAAAACCTGATTTTCATCTGCTTTCAGTTAGGCTGTGGAAACTGTAGAAGTTAAAATCAATGGTGTGTATTTGAAGACATAAAACACAGGGAACACGCTACATAAACAATTATTTTAGAGCATAAAGCGTGGCTAATGGACCAGAGAGCAATGGAAAAGATAATGAATTGAGAATGGAAAAAAATCCCCTCTTGATTATCAACAGCGTGTTGCGCAGTGGCCTCAGCATGGGGTTCGACAGCAGACTGGATGGAGAAGTTCTGCCTTTCATCCAAAGTGTTCTCTGAGGGGAAAGAGAAGATGAAACATGCCTAAGGGAGCCTGCGAGGCTGGGCTAATCTGGAGCATCAGTGAGGAAATTGAGGCCTGCTGATTACCATGCTGCTGCCTCTCTCTCATTATCTCCCTCCTCATTTAACAGCCCTCGGCCCTCAAAGCTCCTCAGTGTGAGACTGTTTCAACTGCAGGCTGTCAACACTCTCTGTTCTCACAGCCCTCACTTTTTATTATGCCAAGTGCACCTTTAGAAGCTCAAATAGAGATCCAGTGCTTCTGGATTACAAGTTTTGCTGTCCAGCAGCGATTGAGGAAGCCACTTGATCTTATGTTTTTCATCGGGTAAAAGTGCGAATCTGAGACATTATGTATTCCGATGTCAGTGAAGTGTCTAAAAATGACTTTTTAGACTCTGACCAGGAGGTGGCAGTAATGAACTGATATTTCCTCACTTGGATGCGTCCGCTGTGGATTTCTTTTATGAAAGGGAGGGCCAAGCACCAGACAAACCATTAAGTTGACTCATGACCTTCATTATTGACTTTATTATTTTGCATGCTGCTCCTGCGATCCATCAGCAATGCTTGGCATCTGGCTTTGCTGCGTCTCCTGAAGTTGCGATGGCTGTATGGTACAAGACCACACAGGATTTACAGCTCTGACCCACATCTACCACAGTCCAGTGCCTCAGGCAGGCACAGATGCTCCAAGATGCCCATCCAGAACGCACGCCAAAAGCTCGGGGAGAGATAGAGAGGAAAAGAGAGAAACCGAGAGGATGAAAGGGGTGGGAGTATGTGTGCTGGCCGTGACAAACAGGTGGTACCTTGGCTGTCAGGTAGTAGTGCCGTGTCTCCAGTCTGTTTAGTTTGGACAGCAGCCAGTTTAAATTCTCTTTTAGTGAGGCATCCAACTACGAGGTACATAAAAACAGGAAGAACAAAATGCCTGTCATAGTCTGCATATCATGAAAACCAGCAAGAGCACGTTGGTCGAAATCTGAGCAAACTCTTCTACATCATTCCCTTATTAACGTTAATAGGATACAGTAATTCCATTTCTTTAACCAGCTAAAACTTCACACTTCACAAATCACAGCCTGCACTGACCCAGCCCAGTAAGGGATCAATAGCTAATTCACTTCAAGTCTTTGGAAATGTTTAATCTATAGCCAACTATAAATCAAACCTGACCGAGAGACATCACATTTATAAAGTGGCTGCGTGCTTTTCATCATGAATGGCATTGTGTTAATGTAATAGATCATATTGAGCTATGATGTGAATGAGTGGTATCATCAGCTCTGAATGTTTGTGACATTTCTTAGGTTTAGAAACGGAGTCTTCGTGACAGCATAACCAACACAAACAGACTGTGGTTGGCGGGGTGTTGTCAGGGTTGACTAAGCTCACAATCAGATTGGCTTGTGCCTGGTGGATGTGTTGTTTAATGCTGATATGGCTCATTCATTGTCAGTAAGATGAATATCCTCTTCACTGACTTATTCTTTTTTCTTTCCAGAAATGGGTAAGAAAGAAAAAACATACAGAAACCCAGATTTATAACAGTACCACAGTAACAATTATATTTCCTTTCCAAACAGGGATCTATGTTTCTGTGCCAAGTAAGCAATTTCCAAGTCTTTCTCAGGGTGAATCTTCAATGTTGTTCTCATTGGGTATAATCAATTACAACTGATTGATGGCTTGAGAGTTTCAACTGAGTTTTTAGCAGCTTTTATCCTACATCACAAAACTTGGCAAATATTTAATATATTCAATATATCCATCCTATGATGATGCTGTAGCTATATCACGGTGCGTAATGTCAGGAAAAAAAATCATATTTACAGTCGTATTTACAGAGACGAATGGGAAACTAGATTTTGTTGAGTTGTAAAACGAGCTAAGTTGCATCTACAAAATACGATAGTGTTGTGCAATTATGAATTCAGTTTACAGCACCTTAATCAACTGAATAAAAACATAAAAAAGCAAAAACACACCCGATGCACATTCCTTATTTTTCATTTTGTAGTAGTAGACTTAAAAATTTTTGTTGTATTTTTTGTAGAAAAAGTACGTTGCACAACATGTCAACTTTCCAGGTGGATGTGAATGCACCATCAAGTTGCGGTCACATTAGCGAAATTTCAGTGAAATTTCACAGACAAAAAGGATAATTGTATATTGACAATAGTGTAGTGATGTATAAAGCACAGGCCACACATAAGTAACTTTCAAACCAAGCAGCTTTGTGTTGGTCAGCCTGTTGCAGAAATCTGCATTGGGAAATGTTTTGCCCTTACACAAAATTCCCGATCGCGTGGTTTCTATTGAAATGACTGGATGTCACCTGCGAAAATTCGCTGGACAACAGTAAATGTGTCCGCACATTCAGACTCATATAGCTCATATAATAACCAGCGCTACTTTCATGTTTTTTATCACACCACAGACTCTCACTTTCTGTTTCATACAAATACAACTACTGGCATCCTGCTTCTTAGTTATCGACTGTAGTGAAAATGACCTCAGAGAATTTTAATATACTGTAATATTGTTGCAGTGTTCCTCTTGTTGTTTGGCTGATTGTTTTGTACATTGTCACAAACCACTTCTTTATAGTCTTGATCACATTGTTGGGGGTTATTTTGCAATAGTGACCAACCTAGTGTACATGATGCTTTACAAAATGGATTCATATATCATTTCAGAGATGTTTCTCAGAGTTGGACTCAAGCCCAAAATACAGCATTATCAAAGCAATAGCACAATGAAGACTAATAAGAGAGCTTACTATGAATCAGTCAAACCGCAGCCCCATAAGATTTAGATGTGGGTGGCTGAGATAGCGGGTTTTCATCTGTTTAGTGTATGAAGTCTTGCCCTCTTCTTTTTATTGAATCCTGCCTGAGGACATATAATTAGAATGCAATGCTTAGAAATGTTTATTATAACGAGCTGGAATGGCATGGTTCAATATGCACTTTATGAGAAATTCAGACCTTTTTTTTTTTTTAGCTTTTTATTGGAGATTTCTAATATTATCATAAAATCAGTATTTTGTTCAAGCCCCAAGTCTTTTATTTTTCTATTTTTCACCCCTTGGAGCATCTTCATCTGAAAATCTAACAAATTATTATCATGATCACACTGCACCTTATGAAGATCGAAACCCTAAATACTCAGGCTTTTTCCAACAAGAGAGAAAGCGGCAAACATGTAATTTTCTCTCAAGGAGATAAATACTTGGTTTTCAGCATTCAGGGCCCCTCTTCCCCACTACACATGCCACAGAGGCTTTAATTTCCCCTGTAATGATAGGAAAAGGTGACGCACAAACAGTGAAGCTCCTGACAGAAGCGTTTGTGAGTTTGAGACTAATTGTCTATAGGTAAACACCTGCAGGAGCTCTTCAACACTGGTTAATCATACTAAGTGCCACTGAAACTGAGATAAAGAAAGACTGAGGTAATGTGACCTATAACAAAAACAAGCCAAATCATAGACTGAGCCTCTGATAATGTTGTTGTGGAAGTATACAGTTTATATAAATGTAAATCATTTATAATAAATACTGAAATATTTATTTCAAATATGATTCTTTATTATTTTGACTAATGTTAATGACAATAAGGTTGAAAGTAAAAAAAATAAATAAAAAAAGTCCCATGTCATGTCTATTTTCTTCTTCTTTTTTTGTCCCTTGGAATTTTTGTGGCATGATATATTTCCAACATTTTGTTCGATTGATACTAAGGTACACCCAGCACAAACGGAACGAATTGAGTTCCCCGAAAGCATTCTTTTCATTGCTGTAAAATTACATATAGTGTCTACCCTGACTAAATTATTTATAATTACTATTCATTTACATGTGTTGTACTGGAAGATATACAATGCTTAAATTAATTGTTATTTAATTATCATAACTGTATAGGCTCTCAACACACTCGTCTCAAAATTCATAACTATTTTACGTTGTGGCAAATTGATGCTGAATTCATATCTCATCAAAATTCGTAACTATTTTACGTTGTGGCAAATTGATGCTGAATTCATATCTCATCCGTATGTTTTGTGCAGTCTGTTTAAGCCCCACTGACGTTTAGGTTTAGGGATGGACCTTCATGCATACTTTTTACTATGTTTTCATACAAATTAAATTGTGTGAATTCACCAACATTTCGGCCAAAAAGTGAAATTGTTGCATTTTCTCATTTGACTGGGTTGGGTTTTGTGTAGATAGTTTAGAAAGTAAAATTTTTTGAAAGTTTTATATAAAAATGTATATGACAATACACCAGTCAAAAAGATCGTTGTTAGTTATATACAGACCGCATCTTTTATATTTTTTTCATTGCTACTGCACCACTTCACTAAATAAAGTGCCACTGTATTTGCACAATTATTGGATCTGCTTCACAATTTAGAGGCTTTTAATGATTAAGATCATGATTTTCATTAAAGCCATTTATGTATTTGTATGAAGGTCCCTATCTTATCTCTGAGATTAAATAGCTGCTATATTTCTTCCTGTTCTGCCCATACACATGTATTTTAAGCAGGGAGCAGTTCTTATCTTTTGACTGCAAGACAAATTGGTGTTCTCTCAGAAGTGAAGAGAGAGCAGCCCTTCTGAAAGAATTAGTTTCTAATGCACATCTTCCAGCCATGACAAAATGTTTCCTTTGTGCAGCACTCACATGCAGCGTTTTATTTTGCGATGACCACTGCGAGCTGCCAGTGGGATGAATTATGACTGCGTGCCTCTGACGGATGCCCGCACCGTGTTGTGATGCAGGTCTCTGGTGCGTGTGCAGACTGGGGATGACCGAGTGACTGTTCATCATCAGCGCAGACAGAAGTAACAGCCCTGCAGGCCTGCCCAGATCGCGGTCTCAATTTCTCTCTCTCTCTTCGCCACGACTCTGTTGCCATGATAATGAATACAAATCTATCATCCAACTGTGTACAATTGTGCCTCAGTGTGTTGCGCAAAATTGCAGAAGCTTTGTGTCAGAGCAGCACAGTCCAATCGCCTTTTCAAAAACTGTTTTTGTGTTCGCACAGTTTAAAGAGTGACCCGCTTTTTGTCCTCTCTCTCTCGCTCTCACTTGCGCTTTCATGTGGTGCTCAGTCACTATGAAACCATCTTATGAATGTTTATTGTTTTCTGGCTTTACTCTCACCACGTGCTAAGTTGAAATGATGGCTCCAATTTTAGACAGTATCTTGTTGTTGACATATGTTTCTAAATGGGGCTGCCTAGAGGATTTGCGTCTAGAATTCACAGGAGGCTCAAATTCCTTGAGCCCTGTACCTCCATTGCCCCTCTCAGCAGTTGAAACCCAGTCACAGCCCATAGAGTCTATAGACTGTGGGCTATCATTGTGTTGGGACTGTAGAACTCAGATTAGATCTTTGTTCAGCAAAGTTCATAGACTTTGTGACGTTTCCTCTAAGTTTAAACATTTTATCACAATAAGCTCTGATGGTATTTATGTTCTCCCTATATTGTTTGTATGTGTTCAGCTGCTACTAACAAGTGGCACACCAAAAAAGTGCCTACTGACAGGAGTGCTTTTCGACGCTATCTGAGATATGGATGCATGTGATGACAAGACAAAGTGTTTCTGACCTCCCTTCACCTCTCTTCCAAGTGTCTAATGCTCACAGGATATGGCGGCATTGACCCGGGAAATCGAGCGGTGTGTGTTTGAAAGCAGAGGTAACACAGGACGTGGAGACTGCCAGAAAGAACTGAAATTATATAATAACAAGTGGAGTGTACACAACATGAAGATAAAGGAAGATAATGAGTACTGTGTTTGGAAGAGAAAATATGTTTATTTTAAATTTATGGGTGTGTTTCATTCTGTTCCCTCTATCATGAAGGAGAATACAGTTAACATGAATTTGGGCACTAGCAAGGGCCCAGGTCTACTAAACATTGATAATGAGGTTTTACATTATAGCGTAGCTGGTATTTATTGAAAACATTTTTGTATAGCACACATGCATGCTTGTTGTAAAAATTACAGAGCCATTATGAAACCATTCTTTTAATTAAGCAGAAAAGATAATGTACAGTACATATATTATGGCATGGACAAATAATAAATTGCATAATATACATAAAAAACTAAGTAAAATAAGCAAATATAAATATTTCTTAACACTTTTTAAAACCATTTTAATACCTTTCTATCACACAGATGTTGATTGGATTTTGAGATTTGGGCATAGCACCCAAAAATGAATGTGAGCTAGCAGTCAAAATGGGTAAAATAGATGTAATTTCATGCTGACTCTAAAAATGGCTGAGCACCTTGCTAGTGTACTGACTACTAAAGTAGGGAGCAGATTGATACACTCAGAAGTGCTTACAAAAGATAATTAAGATTACAGGGAATACAAAAAATAAAGTTGCCTGAATAAGAATTCAAAATGGAGCATATAGAAATAAAAAGACTAAGGAAATGAAATATACATACTGCATTCTTGTTTGACAGAGTTGTCTCTAAGCCAGACAAACACTATTTGCAACAAACAAACGAATGAATTTCAGAGGGAACAACAATACATAGATCCGTATAGTAAACTAAGTAGTGTAAGTTTCATATATCTCTGACTGGCAGAGAACAGTCTTTTGAGTGCAGTGGAGAGTTCTGCACTGCTGATTACAGTGGAGTCTTCAATCAGATCAGACAGCTGACTGCTCCAATCAGTCTCACTTACCCTGCCTTTGGACCAATCCGGCCAACCCAATTACTGGAGTCACACTCTAATTGGCTGCCGACCCCACTGGCCGGCACAAATGCACTGGGTCAAAGACTCACAGCTATATATCGTTATGTTCTGATGTTACACAGCATGCTGCATAAACGTATTATTGTTTGGGTATAGGACCATTGTGGTGGTAGTTGTTTGAAGATTGTGATTCTTGCTCATAGCTGTAGTTCTCTAATGGCTTGCTGCTGGGAGGTAAAGTGAAGCTCTTGTTCACAGAGTGGGAACAGCTCTGTCACAGAACCCCAAAACATATGGGTTCATTCATTAAAGACTGTGCTCTCTTTGCGCACAAGGAACCTAATAATAGCACACGGTTCCTCAAGAGCTCCTTTAGTCTCAATTCAAAGCCTCAAAGTCTTTTGAGGAGTTCAGTACACTTGTATATCCTCTGTAGAGTCATGACAGTTTCCTTGGTGATCCACCTCTTAGATTCGCCCAGACCATTTTTAGCTACATGCACACTGTGCCTGAGGAAGAACACTGTGCTGTGAGTAATGTTGACTCTGTCTTTGTCTGCGCGGGTCACATTGGTCAGTGAGCCGGTTTGCTGGCTCTAGGGTTTTCCTTTCACTCTGTGGTTTCCAGACCACTGGCACCATGAAATATTGCCCCTGGAAGTGCATCTTGCAAAATAAATGGCATCTGAAGGATTAAACAAAAACAGCCATGTTGTTTCCAGCCTATATTTAGCATATTTTAAATATTCTTAGGCCATACGGGACTGTGCACTCACTCTCTGAGGGGAAGTTTTGTTTGAGCACTGGGGCCTGTGGAGATCTGGTCATATGCACAGGGAAGCGGGCACAGTATAGCATGAGTTCTGTGGGGTCTATTATCTGATCATGGGGGGAAGGGAGCAGGAGCTGAGAGTAAGCGGGAACAGGGGGCTGCCGATTGGAGAGAAAGAGAAAAATGGAAGGGGGAAGGAGGAATCGAGGGAGCGGGCAGAAGAGTGGAGGTGGTGAGTGCATGTCTGGGCAAGGGGGTGTTGATCGATTCCAGGCTCGGCACTCTGTGGTTTCCAGACCACTGGCACCATGAATATACAAGTCGTTTTTGAAAAGAAGACATGGTATGTAGTATTCAAAGATTTTTTTTTAACGGGATAGTTCAGCCAAAAATAACAATTCTGTCATGTTTTTCACCCTCATGTTATTCCAAACCTGGATGACTTTCTTTGAGAGAAGATATTTTGAATAATATGGAATAATATCTTCTTTGTGTTCCATATAAGTTTGGAACAACATGAGGGTGAGTGGATGATTAGTAAATTAACTCACGCAACCTGCAGTAAAAGACAACAACCGATTCCCAATTATCATTTCACATCCTGTTTATTGACCTTCTATGATGTGCATGTGTTGAGTGACACGTCTAATAATGAACAAGATTAACAGTCCTTATTTTCACAACCCATAGTTTTCATTTTAGTGCAGGAGGGGCCATAGTTCTCATTCATTGTCCGGCGAGTCGAAGAGATAAAACCCACCGACAGCAATGAATGTGAATCAGGACCCAGAGCTGTGACAGTAGATGCAGAATACAGTCTCTCGCTTGACTGATCAGCTGGGACAGCTTCAGAGACACTACAGCAGCCATCTTGGCCAGCTCAGCAACAAAATGGACTCGCACATGTAGTCGCTGGCATTCTGAAGGTCCGTGTGGTCAGAGTACATTCGAGAGGCAGGGTACACTCAACACTCGATGGTTTCTCTCACTTGCAAACTCACCGACAGCGTTGAATGTTCACTGTGACTCGCCAGAGACTGACACACACTTCAGATACTGCTGGAATAGTGTGGTTTTGGACATGCACACCAAAATCTGACATAAACAAATTTATGTATATAAACATGATATTGTTAACATTCCCACCCCAACTAGTTTTCATTATGTTAACCACATTATTATCAATAAATCAATGATCCATGCCATAGAGCAAAAATCTATATTGCAGACACATACAGTATATAAAAGAACAAATTATGTATAAAATATATTTTACACAACTGTATTGATACAAATGTATTCAATAAGTTTTAGTTAAATACATTTCCTCCTATATTTTGGCCATTTTTAAATATTTTTACGCTAAATGCTAAATGTACATTTTTAAAAATATATTGTATACAATATTTTCATTATGTTAACCATATTAATGCACATCAACAAATCAACCATCCATCCCATACAGCAAAATTTGCAGATACATAAAAATATATATTTGCAGATACACAATCGTATGTCTAGCGTCTCAGTACACAAATGTAAATATATGTATGCATATGCATACATAGATACATATATATATATATATATATATATATACATACACATACAGTATAT
>NW_015625580.1:729363-742192 GCF_001515625.1 Sinocyclocheilus rhinocerous
TGGAGAGAAAGAGAAAAATGGAAGGGGGAAGGAGGAATCGAGGGAGCGGGCAGAAGAGTGGAGGTGGTGAGTGCATGTCTGAGCAAGGGGGTGTTGATCGATTCCAGGCTCGGCTTTTCCAGACAGACTGAATGGCAAAGGTCAAAGGGTCTCATTTCCTATGAAAGAGGGGCTGTCTGAAACGCGCCTCGTCCGTTTGTCGATTCAATGTGTTTGGAACGCACTCACGTACACACATGCAAACAGACAGTGTGGCGTGTACGCAATTTCAAACATGAAAGCAAGTTTGAAAGGACTGTTGGAGTGAGTTATGCTTTACATAACTATTTGTCATAAAAAAAACTGCAAAGAAATTGTTCTCATGGCCATATTTTTACAAAACGAGACCAGCTGCTGGCCTATGAGGTGAAGGTCGAACTTCTGACTATATGAGCAGGCAAAAGTAACAGGCCTGATGTATGTGTTTGTGCAGCCGTCGAAATGACGGCCGTGTGAGATGCGGAAAAGAAGGGGGGAAGGGTCCCCCCATCCCCCACTTGGGACTTGAACTCATGACCCTCTGGTGAATGAGTTAATAGGCGTCACAGCCAGTTTTGTGGATGAAGCAAGTTCGCTGGGAAACTTTTAAAACTGGATTTAGGGGGTTTAAACACATAACTGAGAAACTCTAGCATAGCTGACAAACATATTAAAGCGTTTTTACAAGAATCCAGTCTTTTCCAACAATATAAATGTCATCTTAAAATAAAAAATGACATCAAGACATACAAAAAAGTCATAACACACAAAGACACTGACCTCACATTTCTTTTAAAGAAAAAAGTTAGCAGAAGTAGCACATTATGAAGTGCATATGAAGTTCACATGGTAGTCTGCATGTGCGTATCTGTGCAAAAGCTGATCTTTTATAGCACGTCCGAGCACTTGACATGCCATTATTGTGCCGGTCACTGCTGTTGGTTTAGTTTTGGGTGCAAAAGGATTATTGATGAAGATGTCTGCAGTAATGTGGATGGCCCTTCCCCCTTTCGTCTGGCCAACTGGGTGTATGTCTACCTGCTCCAGACTAAATCAATAGTTTAATCCAATTGCCATTCACTCCCATAGGGATTGATATCACCTCGCATGCATACACAAACATACGCACACACACACACACACACATGGGGACCTCAATTTAGGTCCCCACCGTGACACGAGTCCCCATGAGTCTGTGTGTATTCAGGTTTAAGTCCCCACCAGAATAGAAAAACAGGTACACACATACACACACACACACCCCATTAGGAGACCATTGTGTCCAACATATAGTGACACATTCTCTATACTAATGTTTACAACCAACAATTAGTCAAAGTTAGCAGTTGAAAAAAAAACATTTATGTTTCTTACAAAAGCAAAAATGTAAAAATACAAGCCCCGAACATTAACTAGCACCCTCAACTTGCATACAAACACATGCAAACACAACACTCATGCATGCCTTGGTGGATAACATCACATTAAAATGTCCTGCAGTGATGTCTGAACGCATAAGCAACACTTGTCACATTTGTCAAATCAAATTTGTATAACATTCTAATAGCATGACAATGCATTCTAATGGAAAAGTCCTCTCGCATGCACTCAAACAGTCACAGTAGAGCACAGGCTCTTCATTTAGGGAGGTAGCAGGGGTTCAAGAAGAAAAGCACACTTACCACAGTGACTCTCTCAGATGCATACACCCAGTCTGGCTCCAGTCGATCTCTGCCCTCTCCATACGTCGAACTCGGCCGTTCCACCCCTGCATTCCTCCACCTCCCTTTTTCTCTCTTCTATTTTAAACTCTTCGTCCTCTAGCTACTCACCTTCCACCCTGACATCTCTTTGTGAATTCCATACCTCCTCTTTCTATTCTCACCCCTTCCGCCGGTCTCCTCGAGTTTTCTCGTCCCGGTCTCTCACTCTTCTTGAAGTCGTCCTCTAGCCGCTATTAACTTAACTGCAGATGGTCTGGTGTTTCTCGCTCTCTGTATGTGTGTGTGTGTGTGTGTGTGTGTGTGTAGAGAGAGAGAGCGAGCGAGTGGGGAGTGCAAACCGGGACACACAGGCTGTGTCAGTTTGAATGAAAATTGTGAATGCACTCCGCTTCCTTCTCCTCCCCCTCTCCCTCTCTCTCTCTCTCCCTCACTCTTCGTTTCCTTCCCTCCCCCTTCATCCCCACCCTACTCTCTTGCGCACTCTTTTTTTCTCTCACCCTCTTTTGGGTGCCTGTTCTGTCTGTATCCCCTCCCATCTTCAAACATTTTCACACTTCAGTCAGACATTTATATTTTTATACTTACCCCATTTCCCTCTTTTTCTCTCTCATCACTCACTCTCTCTCTCCTCTACATTTAAACACATGCACACACATTCATCCTTTCCTCGCTGTGCACCAGACACTTAACCCTTCGAGTTCTGTGAGCCACTACCCTAAAAATAGTTTATGCAGCTTGGTGTCAGACAATCTCAATGTTTATTCAGTATTGTGCTTTTCACATGTGTGTTTTGATTATTGTCACATATTATCCATATTTTAGGTTTAGACTAGTTTCTTCAGTAATTGGTCTTAAAAATGCTTATTAAAACTTATATTTAACCATTTCAGGTAAGTCTAATCTTTGGCAATATTAAAAAATGTACATTCTGTTATGATTTTTTCACTGTTATGTTGTTCCAAACTAGTAATATATATATATATATATATATATATATTTTTTAAATTTTTTCCCTAACTGAACTTAGGAAAAAACAGCTTTGATATCTTGGTAAGAACTTATTATTATTAAATATATTTGTAGGGTTGCTTGGTTTATTAAAAAAGGCAATTTTTTTACTTTTAATAAACCACGCAACTGAACTTGGAAAATAGAAAAGAACAGCTTTTACATTTATTCGATTAATTAGATTTGCTTTTTTAACTTCATAACAAATATTATACTTTGTATAGTTACATTTTAATTTAATGTTAAGGCTCATACCCTAAATATTTCTTGAAAACACAAAAGATGTAACAGGCAGATAAAAGTACACAATATCTAAAATATATATAAATGCTTGTGAGTTAAGTGCTTATGATTTAACTGCTTTCAATATGTTTCAGTGTATTGTGCTAGAACCACACTAAAAAGACCCATACTCGGAATTTGTGCTCTGCATTTAGCCCATCCAAGTGCACACACACACACCCGGAGCCAATGCTGCGGTACCCGGGTAGCAGTTGGGGGTTTGGTGTCTTGCTCAAGGGTCTCACCTCAGTCATGGTATTGAGGGTGGAAGTGAGTGCTGGTTATTCACTCCCCCCACTGACAATTCCTGCCGGACCTGAGACGCGAACCTGCAACCTTTGAGTTACAAGTCCAAGTCTCTAACCATTAGGCCATGACTAAATGTACAAATACCTACAATCAGTAATGAGATTTCTGCTATAGTGTTCCATACAAAAAAATGTTCTACCTACAATAATTGTGAAGTTTTAAAAACTCAATTCATCTAAGGGTGGCACATGCATGAGACTTTGCCATCACATAGACACCTGAGCAATGTACATGTGGTATCAGGAAAAGAACTTTACAAAGTATTTTCTCCACAGACACACTACTTTAAGACGCTGCATTAACAGATCCAGTGTCTGATCGAGTCGACGTGCCTTTAACATTTTCCTCCCCCTCATGCTCTCCATATTCTCTCCCTTCATAGTGACATATTGATCAGACATAATGGGAGGGGGTGGAGGAGTCGTGGTCATTGGGGTCAGCGCCGTGGCTAGACTCCCTCACCCCTATGCATGACCCCCACCCCTCTCCCAACATGTCCTCGCTGACCCCAAGCTCCCCCTTTCCAAACTGACCACCGATCGGCCTCAGCCACCGTATCCGTCTGACATTGGCAGCTGAAGATGGATAGAGTGACAGTCAATAGTCAATACAGGACAGGTTGTGGAGGGTGGGGGAGGATCCATGTCGATCGAAGGGTGAACGAGGAGGGAGACTGTAGCAGTACAAGAGGCAGTTCCCCTAAAAATGAAAATTCTGCCATTGTTTACTCACCTTCATGTTGTTTCAAACATGTATGACTTTCTTCCTTCTGTGGACCATAAAAGAAGATATTCTGAAAAATATCTTTGTGCACTCAAAAAATAGTTCAATGAACTTAATTAAATTAAGGAAAATTTTCCCACATAATTAGTTTAGATTTGTACAACAAGACTAAAACAAGTTAATTAATACAAATGATGTTTTGTACCAAATTAATGTTGTACCTGTGTTAGATAACAACTAGCAATAGCATGTTAGCTATATTAGCAAGCAATAAGCAACTGATCTCATTACTGGCATATAGTACTTTCTACTATAGTACATACTACTTAGCATATAGTTATTGCTAATTGAATGAACACTGAGTGAACAACAAAACTCAAAAAACAATAGAAACTCTTGTAAATATCCATCATAACTGAGCATTAAACACTAACAAGTCTTCCTCTTTATATAAAACATAAAATTACACTTCAATTTCAACAATTTCTCTTAACAGTCCAATGTAAAACATGCTGAGAACTACAGATGCCCATTTAATTGTCAACAAAAATTATTTATTTAACTTAAATTTGACAAATTTAAGTGGATTGTTACAAAATGTTCAAGAAGTTTATTGCTTCAGCTCATTTTAACAAAGCAAGCAAAAACCTTTATATATATATATTTAATTCCAATGGGGTCCAGTGCTGTTTTAGTACGGAAGTCTTAAGAGGCCATGGATTATGATTATTTTTCTTTCTCGTTTTCTTGTGATCACGACTTAATTATCTTGTGATCTCGACATTACAAAAGTTGTTTTCTCATTATCACGAGAACAGGATCACAAGAAAACAACTTTTCATGTCGTGATCATGAGATAATTAAGTCGTGATCCCGAAAAATTAAGAAAGAAAAATAATCATAATCCATGGCCTCTTAAGACTTCAGTAGTTTTAGACATTGTATGACCAAAAACATTCTTCAGAATATCTCTTCTGTTTCTTAAAAACAAAGAAAGTCATACAACAATATGAGAGTGAGTAAATGTTTACAGACGTTGCATTTTCCCCTGAACTATCCCTTTAAGATTCTATTAGCTATTTCAGTTTCATGGGGTTATGGGAAAATTGTGACAATGGAGACCCAAGGATCTATGAAATATAAAGGTGAAACAAATTCAAAAATGAATGAGTTCCAGTTTCCCATCTCCCTCATCATTTAGGCAAGTAAAAAGGGAACAAGACAGCAGTGACACTACCTGAAAAACATGGTGGGCTTCCACTCCATTGCTTCCCACTGCCTAGTTATCTCAGATCAGTGAGCTTGAAGGCAGTAAGACAGGCCAGGGACAGCACTTTAAAAGCACTGGGACGCAGCGGCGGTGTGTCTGAGCTGGGAGTGTCTTGCACAGAGCGGTACACTGTTAGAAAAGCTCCTCCATTTTAGCAATCAGCCAATGTCTCGGTCCCTGTGGACACCCTGATGGACAGACAGAGTGCTTCAGTACATTATGAGGTTCGAGGCACATCAGATACCGCTGCTGAGGCTAAAGCAACATCCTCCTACCGGCTGAAAATCTTTAGTGATTGGATAAGAGTGGTGTGATAATGCTAAGCGACCATTTCGATATACAACAGTAAGAGTCGTTTATAACAGTAGAGAAGTTAAAAGAGGATCATTAGGATTTCAGATGGTTCAGCCTTTGCCTGAAGCAAGCCATAGGTCTTCTCTCATTAATATACGTCTCGAGTGACATGCAATATTTCTGCTAGGCAGTTTGTAAATGCACCCTAATGACATTATTATTTCAACATTGACTGTAGCGGGGTTAAGTTACACACAGATAAGCCCCTGCAGTCTGCCACTATTACGTTATTAGAAATGTCTTCGAATGGGCTCCTACACTTTCATTAGTGCATCTTAAGTGCTTTTCATCATTAAGTGCGTACTATCCTTTACTTTCATTATTTGGCCTTTTACTGAGAATATGATCTGGTATAGCTTGACATGAACGGGTCAGCACAGCGTTCACATGCTTTATTGCAGAAGAACCGCACGATCAGAATGAACAATCCTCTCAAGGAGCTGAGATACCAATCAGAAAAAAAGAGCCGAATGCAGCTCCGTCAGCCAGCAAATCAATACCAACCATCTTAAAAAGGACAGCATGGGGGAGCGAGCGAAAGACTAATGGAGGAAGACAAGCCAGAGAGTGGAAGAGTAAAGAGATTAATGTAAAAAAGGATTTCCTCTGAAAATGAATCAAAGTCAGCCAGTGAAATAGAAGGTCAAAGGTAATGGGATTAATGGACATAATTAACTCAACTCTATTTTAAATTAACTCTTTTTGAAAGGCAGCAAAAATATCATTGGTTATTTACCAAGAAACAGTGCTCACCAAGGCATTTATTTCACCATAAATAATGTATAAAATACTGTAAAAACAGGAATTTTGTGAAATAATATTATTATCAATGTTGAAAACAGTTGTGCTTAATATTTTTGTGAAACTGTGAATCATTTCTTCAGGATTCTTTGATAAATAGAAAGTTCAGAAGAAAACCATTTATTTGAAAAATGAATTAAAAATTTTAATTTTATTCATATTATTACTTATTTGTGTGATGCATTGCCCCATTATTGTAAATTACAAAAAAAACTTGCTTTTCTTTCTCACAGATTGAGAATTATTGTATAAAAATTGTAGTATTATTAAGTTTGTATAAAAGTTATATTTTTGATCAGTTTATGTAGTGCTTTTCTGTCGCATAAAACAAGGTCAGCATACACTGCAGTTGATTTAATGTATTTGCAGTCAACCAATCACACTTACTTGCACAATTTTTTGTAGTAAAAATGACAAGTCTACATTATTATATTGCTTACTTCCATAAACATAATATAATAATGATTCCCGTTAATGTGTCCTTTACTTTTCATTTCTTATCAACAGCTGATTCTAGCAAGCATGTTTCTTCAGGGTCATCTTTATGTGAGATACCGCATTGAAGCTAACACACTGATCAAGAAGTATGTGCTTTGTTTATTGTGTTGCTCTCTATTCCTTTAACAGGTGTGTCCATGGCTTTTTGTATACCATCTAATTCATCGCTCTCATCTTCCATCACCACGGCTTTCCATGATTCCTGATGCAGCCTTTCATTCCTTTCTGTTATCTGGGGTGACGGTGGGACTGTTGCCACCAAAGCAGGTGGAAGATGTTTGAACTCCTCCTCATTTATATCAAAATCCATCATTTTATGATCAAGCACCCACCAGCGTCCCGTAAAGCCCACGTCCAGCACACGCTTTGGCAGTTCTGCCCAGGGCACAGAGATTGCCGAGCAACGCGCCTCATACAGGCTGGACTCGGAGTCGTACTCTGTGTAATAAGTCAAAGATGCAATGCCCAGACTGGCATAGCGCAGCCTGCCCTCGTTTCGCAGTTTCACAAGGGTCTGGACGTGTCCATCTGAGGTGCCACTGCGTATCCATGGAGACAGCAGAGCCAGACGTTTGGAGGTTTCTAGCAGGCTGGTCTCAAAGGAGGCATCATCAGGGTTGGTGTAATAGCAGGCGTACATTCCTCCCAGAAGCCCAAAGTAGACTGAGGCTTTAAGGGGTCGCTCCCGGGCCCCCAGCACTGCCTCACGACAAGCCTCCTTATAATCGCTTAAAAGACTACGGCACCATACACCTGACAACAGTGAAGAAATAGCAGATTAACGTTCAGCTAATACCATTTTCGAATTACCACATATTGTATGAAAGATAATGCAATAAGAAAATACTAAAGCAATACGAAATGATATTTTAATGCCACTACAACAGATTTAGAAAACTAGTTAGCAACCTAAGCTGTATTTTCGTAGATAAAAAATTAACACGCCTGCACTCAATTGTGCACTCTGACGGACCTCCTAATTGTAATACGAACAGTATCTTCATACTTATGTCAGAAGCAAAAACTATAACCGTGGCTTAGTCTTACCTGCGCGACTGTTTATCAATCTTTGCCACCTTGTGCCCTTGGTTGTCTCTGTAGCAGCTGTGGAGCACCATCTCTTCAGCAGCCACGAGGCGGCCATGTTAGCGAATGAACTCACGAAGTGTGACAGTTCACGGTGGATGTAGCACAGGAAGAGCTTCCAGCCGCCAGTTTCCAACACTGGCTCAACGTGGCAACGGAGGCTGGTGAAACTGATTAGCCAAAATGGCGAGAAGCACGGTACGTGTAATGTTATTGGCCGGGTGGGGAAACAAAATATTGTATTTTCTTCTTCTTCTTCTGTTTATTGGCGATTGGCAGACTAGCTTATTAGTGCATTACCGCCACCATCTGAACTGGAGTGTGGAGCATCGATGCATGTATATGTATCACATATGAATGTATATCATACTAAATAATAATACTAATAGTCATAAATAAATAAACAAATAAATAAACATCATTATATTCTTATATAATTTCCTGTATCTTTAAGATATTTCAACAAAGCAAATCTAATATTCTTATTCCTTTTTAGCTTACTTAATATATCTTCTAGCATCATGCTTCCACCTTCTTCTATTACTTTAGCTTCTAGCATTTGTCGTTCGTTGTTATATGCTCTACAATGCAACAGTACATGCTCTACAGTTTCACAAATCCCACAATGCATGCATAATCAATTTATTGTATTTTCGGATCCACCATGCATTCTTATGCATATGAGCCATGTCACTAAAACGGGAAAGGAATTGCAAACAGATAATGCTTTAAAAGTTTTTATGTTAAACAAATAAGAGAGGTCTAGAATTATTTATCTCAAATATTTGGATCTGAATTTAGAATTTGACAAGCAAATATCCTTATGCGCTATGAGTTTATTTCACAACACTTTTGACAATTTCATATACATGTATTAATAAATATGATTGTCGAATATATGAAAGATGACAGTCGAGAAATAGTTTTTTTTTTTTTTTAGCAAAGCAGCCTAATTAAAACAACAAAAATAATAATAGGAACGACACATAAAAAAACAAAACAAAACAAAAAAACAGGTAAAACCAGGGTAAAACATTCCAGTTTTAGTTCCGGCTTTGTTCCGGTCACGTGATTGTGCTTTGACGCACTGGAACCCTGCAGGTGAAGTGGAATATGGGGACAAAAACGATAAATCCCTGCGTATTAAGACGGTATCAAATCTATTCTAGCTACAGTCGAATCGGCTAATCCGGGCTGACGAAACAATTGTTTTTGTGCCTGCTTGCTCGAAGCAAGCTTAAATTACTGAAGGATTACCTAGCAGCCAGGTGAGCGAATTAGTCTAAATATGATTTTGGTGGTGCCGGCTGTCGTACGATTATATTGTGTTTATTGTCTTCTTTCCGCGCAGATAGTATTCTTATGAGAACTCCCTAGGAATCCTGTAATCTCCAGTCATGGCTAGTCCACATGAATTAACGTTTCAGGGTAAGGTTTATGTGCTTATATGCACCATCTTGTTTGGTCTCTCTGTCTTTCTGCTTTAATCTTCATTCTGCACGTTTCCAGAGTTTGAGGAACCCGCCGATCTGCTGTCTTCAAATCCTGGAGCCTCAACCCTCAGCATCTCCAGCCCCGGCGCAGCAGCCTCCTCAGATGTCAGAGTTGATCTGTCAGAAGATGAAGACAATCAGCAAGAGAGTTCAGAGGTGAGCTGCAAAACCAAACAGGCAAATAAGGTCTCAAGTAGATGCTTATATTTCTTGTGCATCTTAGTTTAGATCCCCATTTTCCCACAGTTGCTTGGAGGTGAAAAACAAACTGGTGGTTTTTGGACGTTTGAATACTATCAGTCATTCTTTAATGTAGATACAATGCAGGTATGTTTGTTTTCTTACTTGGTATGGTATTCTTTGTAACCTTCATATTATGTTGTAATATAATCTTGGTACAGTCACTATGTGTGGGTCAAAATTACCCAAATTGGATTCGGTATGATTCACCAAAGTCACACTATGAAAACAAGCATACAAATAAATAATAAAGTAAAAACAGTGAACTTATATCATTAATAGTTTCCACACATAACTGAAAAAATATAATTAAATGAATAAAATTAACATATGATTTAAACAAATTTTTTTTTTTTTACAAACTGTACATTTTATAAAAGGTATTTTAACTATGTTGTAACCATATTTTAAAGCATTTAAACATTTTAAACAGAAGTTTGTAAAAACATTTGTGACCCCGGACCACAAAACCAGTCATAAGGGTCAATTTTTCGAAATTGAGATTTATACATCTGAACGCTAAATACATAAGCTTTCCATTGATGTATGGTTTGTTAGGACAATATTTGGCCAGATACAACTATTTGAAAATCTAGAATCTGATGGTGCAAAAAAATCTAAATATTGAGGAAAATCACCTTTAAAGTTGTCCAAATGAAGTTTTTAGCAATGCATATTACTAATCAAAAATTAAGTTTTGATATATTTGCGGTAGGAAATTTACAAAATATCTTCATGGAACATGATCTTTACTTAATATCCTAATGATTTTTGGCATAAAAGAAAAATCGATAATTTTGACCCATACAATGTATTTTTGGCTATTGCTAAAAATATATCCAAGCGACTTAAAACTGGTTTTGTGCTCCAGGGTCACATTTATTCTGTGTGCTTTCCTAATGCTCAAACTGTAGAAGCATCGCTTGCAATGCAAAGATCACGGGTTCGATTCCCAGCGAAATTACCATGCAGGAAGTGACAAAAATGTACGCTGTCAACTCGGTGTAAATTTCTTAAGATAAAAGCATCTGCCAAATACATAAATGTAAATACCCTTAGGGAGTAGAAAAATACACAAAATAACAAATATTGCTTTTGTGCAGATTGACCGGCAAACTATGTAAACATAGTAGAAACTTTGCATACATGTTCATGACTCTAAATGAGAAAAAAAGTCACAAAACATGAAGGAAAAAAAAGCAGGTTAACCAGTATTTTTGACAAGATTGACATAATACTAATAGTAATAGAAAATTTCACATTTAGGCTTTATCTCATATCTTGGTAAATTTGAACTAATTACTAATATTTTAAAGGGAGATCCTGGTTGCTTACTACTAACTACCACATTCAAATCAAAGCATAAACAACTCTAGTGCCTTAATAATTGTAAATACTGTTATCTTTATTATTTTAGGTGCTGGATAGGATAATGGGCTCAGCCATACCTTTGCCAGGACGGAATTTTGTCAAACACCACATTCGAAATAACCCTGATCTCTATGGTAATGTAGATATTATTTAATCTTGCAGAGCACTTCTTAACAACACAGCCAAACGATTTCTTTATATTTGAATGAATGTGGATTATCATGAAACTGTCAAACATTTTAGTTTTTGTTTTCCTTCCTCTTGTCAGGTCCTTTCTGGATCTGTGTGACTCTATAGTGTTCTCATTGGCCATCAGTGGAGACCTCTACACATTTCTGATCAATATGGGAGACCCAGGGTATCACTACAGACCTCAATTCAACAGAGGTGAGACTGCAGTAGGCATGGACATTTGTGGAGAATGATTTCTTTGGTACTTTAAGAGTAATTGGACCTAATATTATACTTTACAAATATAAAAGAACACAACTTTTTGGTTATGTATTTGTTTTAGTTCTATAAATAAACGAAATTAACTAAATATTATTATATAAACAACCAATCAGATTTGAGTATCAGTAAATCTAAAGGTCAACCACTGATTAAACCCACAACTCATAGATTCAAGATTTGAGTCTTTTTATTTTTATTAAAAAGAATATGTAGCAGACAGTGCTGTTTATGTCAATCCCTTATGAATATACTAAATGAAGATTTTGTTTCGTTTTAGTCTCGATTACAGCCGTCACTGTGTTCCTCTATGCATGGCTGGTGCCTCTAGGAGTTTGGGGCTTCCTAACGTGGCGTCAAAGTGTTGAGAGACACATCAGCGGTTACACGTTTTTAGAGACTGTGTGTGTCTACGGTTACTCTCTGTTCATTTATATCCCTACCTCGGTAAGTTTGAGATAATGTTCAACACATGGTCAGACTTAATGATGTTAGACCTGATAAGTCAAATTCAGTCTCTGTTTTTAGATATTGTGGACAATTTCCGTTTACTGGCCCGAGTGGCTATTGATTGTCATTGCCATGGTGATCTCTGGCTCAGTGTTGGTAATGACATTCTGGCCGGCTGTTCGCGATGACACAAAACTAACGGCATTTGCTACCATGGCAGTAATAGTGTCACTTCATGCCCTTCTGGCTGTTGGCTTTAAGGTGAGAGAAACTCTTCAAAGGACTATTCCAAGTCAAATACACCTTAAACGCTATCAGCTATATCTGAAATAATTTGACTCATCTTTGAGCTATAAAACTCTTTAAATTAGACTTTTAAGGTGGAACTATTTTTTAGGAGCAACTGCTTACGTGTTACCATAATACCCTAATATTTCTGTGAATACAAAGCAAAAGTAGCTTTGTTTACTTTTATAGCTGGTTATGGCATGTTGAGAGATTGGTGTTCATATTCACACCAGTCTTATGCCAACACATTTAACTGGAACCAGTCTGATATCACAGCAAATAAACTTTTCAAGATACTTCATTTCTACAAACCAGAGGATGAGTCCATATTAAATTATGTGGTAACTGACAAGAACATATGCTGTTGATAGTGCTTAAAGTGATTTATGTGACATACACTACCGATGAAAAGTTTGGGGTCAGTGTTTGTGTGTGTATAATATACATGTGTGTGTGTGTGTATA
>NW_015625580.1:742362-743699 GCF_001515625.1 Sinocyclocheilus rhinocerous
TATATGTATATGTATATGTACATTATACACACACACTTTTAATACATTTATTCAGGAAGAATTCATTCAATTGATCAAAAGTAAAGGTAAAGACATTTACAATGTTACAAAAGATTTCTAATTGAAATAAATTGTTCTTTTGAACTTTGATTAAAATGTCAAATCACTGTTTCCATAAAAATATTAAAGCACAACTGTTTTTAACATTGATAATAATAAAAAGATATCTCTAAGAAATGCAGCAAATCAGCATATCAGAATGATTTCTGAAGGATCATGTGACACTGAAGACTACAGTAATGACTGCTGAAAATTCAGCTTTGACATCACAGGAATAAATTATATTTTAAAACATTTAATAATAGAAAACCGGTATTTTAAATTGTAATAATTCACAAGATTACGGTTTTTACTGTATTTTTATAAATATGAATGACCCCAAATATTCGAATGATAGTGTATCCTGTAAGAAGGACTGAGATAAATAGCATAAGCATTACCTCCCCTTCCAACTGCACATGCAGTTTGATTGGTCACTTCTTCCGGTAAAGTTACACCATCCATTACAACAAACACTCAGCTTTAGTATTCAATACATTTCCATCTATCCTTTTAGCTCTACTTCTTCCAAACGCTAACATACACAGGATCATCGCACTCCGGACAACAGACTACCCCAGCTGCAAATCATACAACACTTACCGTGGGAAAGCATCAATGACCAACTGAATGGGAACCTAGGATCTTTATATTCAAGGGACATGGAAAATGTGTAATATGATAAATGAGCAACGGAGTTCAGATTAGTGTGCTGATGCACACAAGCATTCCCAGCAAACACATTGAAAGTGTTTCAAATTTGTAACTAACTCAGCAGATAAGTAACCTCCCTCAGATCACAAGTAAAATCACAACAATGATTTACTGATGACTTTAGTTTGTACTATTTTTCTTTAAAGGGGTCATATGGTGCGATTTCAAGTTTTCCTTTCTCTTTGGAGTGTTACAAGCTGATTATGCATAGATAAGATCCCTGAAGTTGCAAAGACTAAAGTCTCAAAACCAAAGAGATATTCTTTATCAAAGTTAAGACTCTGCCACGCCCCCCTAAAACGGCTCGTTCTAACACGCCCCCACATATCTACCCCACTATGTGGAAATATTAGCATAATGCCACCCAAATGTGCACGCAAAGAAAGAAAGGGGTGGTTTCAGTAACCGCAGTTAGTGTTGAAACAGCATGTCAGGGAGACGCTGTGTGTTTCTAGACGAAAGCAAAAGCACTTTATTTGGATCACTTACAACAGAACAGCAATGCATTTTATGGACGACAGTTT
>NW_015625580.1:743867-755757 GCF_001515625.1 Sinocyclocheilus rhinocerous
TATGTGTGTGTGTGTGTGTGTGTGTGTAGTCAAAACATTAATATGTATCATGTACATGTAACAGGCTACATAAGAGAAGAATCGTATAGGCTTCTGACTTCATTTTTCAAATCTTAAGTATTGTTAAATGTTAAATGGATGTTATGAATATTAATCATCTATTAACAGATTAGTGCAGTGAGTGTCACTGGTAACGATTGAGTCGCCGTTTCTGAATGAATTTATGAATGACGATCTTTTCCTGGTTGCTGCAGTGGATTCGCTTTAGCAGTGTCAGTTTAAACTGCATATTCGTTTGTGCGTCTGAATTCACCTCAAATCGCAGCAGCTTTACACACTCAATGTCACCTAAACAGAGCTGCTGTACGACAAAGGTAAACTTCACTTAGTGTTATGCTATACATTCGTGTACATCGTCGTGTAGTTCACCGTAAAAGCGGATAAACATAATAACAAAATGGTAAAGAACAGTGTGAGAGAATGAAGACGCTACTGCGTCACTACTGTCATCCTATTTAAACTGTTGGTTAGCTTAACCATAAAGGGAAAATAACAAACATATTCCGAAGTGCATGTTTGACGAACGCTGTAATTTAAAGAGTTGCGGTTGTGCTATTTAAAGGGGTTATATGATGCGATTTCAAGTTTTCCTTTCTCTTTGGAGTGTTACAAGCTGATTGTGCATAGATAAGATCCCTGAAGTTGCAAAGACTAAAGTCTCAAAACCAAAGAGATATTCTTTATCAAAGTTAAGACTCTGCCACGCCCCCCTAAAACGGCTCGTTCTAACACGCCCCCACATATCTACCTCACTATGTGGAAATATTTGCATAATGCGGCCCAAATGTGCACGCAAAGAAAGAAGGCGTGGTTTCAGTAACCGCAGTTAGTGTTGAAGCAGCCATGTCAGGGAGACGCTGTGTGTTTCTAGGCGAAAGCAAAAGCACTTTATTTGGCCTTCCGAAAGTAGATGCATTTAGGAATCTTTAAGATTACTTACAACAGAACAGCAATGCATTTTATGGACGACCGTTTCGTGAACCTAGGTGAGGAGGTAATTCTGACTTTGCTATGACAATCTGGCGCTTGTGAATCAGCTACTGTTTTGTTATTAGTTTAAGAATTTGCTATTGACTGTTCCAATGCGGAGTTTTGCGCATCATGTGTGTGTGTGTGTGTGTGTGTGTGTGTGTGTGAGAGAGAGAGAGAGACAGGGTCACTCACAGTGGAGTCAGCTGTCTTAACCGTGGCTTGTGTACTGTAAACACATACCAGCTTCATCACTGTCTGTCATGACTCTGTTTCCCTTTCGGGCTCTGTCTTTACATTTATTTTGAAAGATGAAGCTCGCGTTTATGGTAAGGGGCGTTACATTTCCGACACGTGCTTGTGGTGTTCGGCCAATCACAATGCACTGGGTCAGCTGGCCAATCAGAGCAGACTGCGCTTGTTGGGAGGAGGGACTTTGTAGAAAACGAAGCGTTTAAGAGAGGCGGGGCATAGAGGACCTACAATAATGTACAGTATTTGAAAAATAATGTGTTTTTTGAACATTAAAGCATGTTAACATTCTGTCACACCAAATACACAAAATAATGATCTTTTAAAAAAGCATCATATGACCCCTTTAATACGTAAAGTGACCTACTTGTTATTTTCCTCAAGTGTCATGGTCACTTATGTCCATTTATTACCTATAATTTATGAGGTTTTGCCCATTTTTGTTTCTTTAAATCAAAATAGAGTAATTTATAAGGGTGGTCTTGTATTACTGTGAACTGCTTTGAGGTTTGCCTTACAACCCCTGACTGCTTTCTTTCCTTTTAGGCTACTTTCTCTCATTATTCTGTAAATTGAGAGGAAGTACCTGTATTAAGTATTTAATGTTGCTTTCCTGGACAGTTTGACACTGTGGATTAAAATCATTCTTGTCAGGGTCAAACATGTCATTTTGAGTTTATTTGGTATGATTGGGGATAGATGCATCACCACTCCTACTTGGGCCACACATTTCTTAGAAGGTATGCTTTGCACTTATTTAATATAAAAGTCTCTTTTAGGGATAGTTCAACCAAAAATGAAACGTTTGTCATCATTTACTCACCCTCATATCATTCCAAACCTGTATGACTTTGTTCTGTAAAACATAAAATGTGTTATTCTGAAAAGTGTTGGTAACCAAACTATTTTGGTGCCCAGTGATTTCCACTGTATGGACATAAACACTTTAAGAAATTTCTCCAAATAGCTTTTATGTTCCACAAGAGAAAGTAATATTTTTGAAATGATGTGAGGATGAGTAAATTAATTTGTTTTTGGTTGAACCATTTTTTTCAAAAATCATTTAAAAGGATAGTTCACCAAAAATTAATTCTCTCATTCTCAATCGTGTATGACTTTCTTTCTTCCACCTTTCCAGTCCAATCTGCTTTTCCATAAAACAAAAGTGGACAGTGCCCAGTGGCTGACAAACAGAAAGGACATAACAGCACCTTAAAATGAGTCCCTATGCCTAAAAGTAGTATTCTGAAACAATACAACAGCTTTGTATTAGAAAAAGACAGACGTAATTGTTGAAATTGTGCACTGGCCGCTTTAATTATATGGAAAAGAGCAGCTTAAGTAGCAAAATTTCTTCTTTTTGTTTCATGAAAGACAGAAAGTCATATGGGTTTCAAACAAGTAATGTTACAGAATTTTCTATAATACTTTACAATATCTTTGTAGTCTTTATCTTGGTTAATGTTCATTTCTACAGAATTTCTAATACATTTCAAGATGTATTAAACAAGAATTAATGAACAATACTATATTTATAAACCGACATTAACCATAATAAACGCTGTAAAAATGAATTATTTCATAATACCAAAAACATAAACAAATGGAACGCCAATGCAAAGTGTTACTGGATTTTCTTTTCTTCTCCATTTAATATACATCTGCTTTACCATCTATAACCCATCCAGGGGTGCGTTTCCCAAACGCAACTATGGCCGCAAATTCTGTCGTTACCAATACGAGTTCAATGGAACTTGCGAACATAGTTAGCGAACAAGGCTTTTGGGGAAACACACCCCAGATCATTTAACTTCTCGAACCATCAAGTGTGATTTTTTTTTTCCAACTTAATAAAACAAAAAATAATGCTACTGTAAGCAGCCACACTTTGGGACTTCTCCATCAACATTTAATTTGCTCTATTTTTTTTTTTTTTTGTCTGTTGCGGTTTTTTGTGAAAGAAAACAAAGAAAACAAAACAAAACGTTAATTCTACAAACTAGCAGACATGGTTGTTTTCATCTCAAGATCTCATGAAAGTTCTAAATCAAACTGAATTAACTGGGAAAAAAGTGACTGGAAGCGGTGCATACGACTTCAAAGTCTTGGATGGGGCTATCGTCATATCATATCCCCGGTGTGGAAGAGGAAGGAGGAAGAGAGGGGAGGAAAAGAGGAGGAAAGTTATAGCTAGTCAGGCATCACTTGATCTCCTCGTTTCCTCAAGTCTCACAACACACAGAAGTTGACAAGATAAGGGCTTGGGGGATGTAAACTAGTATACTGCGATTCCTGCTGCAGCGGTCAGTGTGTGTCCACGGACCTAACGGTTTATATCATTCATCCATCTGTCTTCCTCCCCACAGTGCCGACTGTCCTTCCCAGCACTCTACCGTCCTCCTTGGCTGGTAATGGAGGGTTTTGGCGCTGGTATTTTTATTCCTAAAACCTGTGTGTCCTTTAAGGTCCTTATAATTGACTAATAATGAATGCGCCAATTTATAAGTCAGATTTGCGTCGTGTTGGAGTCGGAGGTTGACAGCAGCAGTTTTGATAATCCACGCTCAGAATTCACCTCAGGGAACACCAAGCGACACATAAATCTGGGACTGCACTACATTAAAACACAGTCAGAAATGGAATGAAAACACTATGTACCTCTATCTACACTATGGTTGTCTACAGACAGGATCCAGCGATACTGTGCTAGTAGTTGTAATGAACTTGGTGAGCATTTACAGAATGTGTCCGTCGCTTCAGGAGGGTGATGAGAGGTTGCGAACATCTAGGTGAGTTGAGATGGCCATCAAAAGCCCATGCTGAGTGAATCGAGATGTGATAGCCGGTCGATATCACTGCAAACGTAAAAAAGCCGATGGTGAAGTGTAGGTACAACGGAGCTGGAGTTGTTTGGAACAGTGGGAAGATCCTGCAATAGATCTTGAATTCATTTCAATAGTCAATGATGGCATTTATGCGGCTAAAAAAAAGTGGGAATTCATGAAGTAAGGGGGAACGTGTGCACATCTAAAAAATCAAAATGTGTCCCATCGTCAGTGTTCTTCCGAACGAGTCCTTTTTACATTGAGTCTTGAATCTCTGGTTTGTGCTTTTTCAGCATGCTTACAGACAAGTGCTGCCTCCTAGTGGCTGGTTGTGGAGCAGGTGCTGTGTGTTTGGGATGGGAGGAAAGAGTAACAATGATACACCTCCGATGTCTTGAATTGGCCGAATGCCTGCGCGCGCTGACGTTATAGGGCCGCGGGACGGATATGTAAGAATAAAACACCAGTGAAAGAAACAGTTTAGAATATATATATATATATATATATATATATATATATTCATATAAATGTTTGCTGGGGATGGCCATAGGAGATGCCATGGAGATAGCCGGGCCACCCATGGTGAACTGGTTGGTGACGGGGTAATAAGGACTGCTGCTGCTGGGACCCTGCTGGGCAGTTGTAGCCCCTGAGAGGAGATAAAAGCAACATTACATCCTTTGTATTTATGAACAAGTGGTTACTAAGATGTTAAAGTTAAAAGATGTTAAAGTTAAAAGTATGCTTCGTGTGTTTTTCAGCTGTCTTCTTTTTAAATGTGTTTTTAAGCTGTGATACTCATATAGTGCGTGTGACAATTTTTTTGGTACTACTAAGTTTATCCACAAGGTGGAAACATTCTAGTGGGCATGTGTCAGTGCCTGTGTTTACACGCGATCAAATGGAGTACAGTATATTTTGAAAAGCGGTGTTTTTGGCTGTACGTGTATGCTAAGTGTTTGTGTGACAACTGAAGTATACTTTGGGCTTATTAAGAGATCAAATCAAAGAACAAATCACCATTAGGAATGTTCAAACTATTTTTTATTAATTAGTCAACTAATAAGTAGTCAAAGAATTTGTATAATTAGCCTGGTTTCAGGTTCACTTCACCCTAATCAGCTTTATGTAAGACTCTTTATAAACAACTAAATGGAGAGACTGGAAGAGAGCGAAAAATGTTTGAGGTGGAACCTTTTATTTTTTTACTTAACACGTCACCTCGAAAATACAACACTCATGGTTTGAGAATGAATTTAATGAGACTATTCACATGGTATCAATCTGCAGGCACTCAGCACACACCTACCAGTACTGTAAAGGCCTATTTATATCACACCAAGCACAAATGTTCAGTGCAACACGATATTAAACACCTTTAAACTTTAAAACCATGACAATGTTCAGTGTTTTGCATACATTGATTTATTTGTGGCGGCCCGCCACAATATCAAAACTGACTGCCACAAATAAATCTTCCAAAAGGCTTTGACTTTGAATAAACATGAGCACTGCACGTTTCAAAATCAAAACGAGGCGCGGGTGTTTTACATGAATGTATGAATGATCACTGTTTACATATGAATAAAAGCTTTTATGAAAAGTTACTTTATGTCTACGTAATTTTTTATGCATGAAAATTTTGTAAAGTGTAGACTTTCAATGTCTGGACAAAAATGATGAGAGAATATGAAAAATATCTTCATTTGTGTTTTGAAGATGAACAAAAGCCTTATTTTTCCATTTGATACAACATGACGGTGAGTAAATATGAGAGATTTTTAATTTTTGGAAGGAATATCAATTTATCTGTAAGAGTCCAGGCCCTGTTTTACTCTGTGAAAACAATAAGAGCAGAGACACTCACCCTGGACGATTCCGGTGCTCATTATAGAACCCATTCTGGAGTGAGTGTGATTCACAATCCCCGTGTTCACTGGAGGAAAAAAAAAAAAAAGACATCTATTTTTCAATTTACACAAGAACAAAATCTGATATACATGAAAAACATGAATATTTGACACGAAGCTAAAGGAGAAAGGCTGTGATAAAATCTAAAACTGTAGTACTGTTGTGTAGAAAACCTTTCAATAACAATAGACAATTATTAATTGTACTATAAAGGATATTAGAAGAGATATTAAAATAATTATGTAGTATACATTAAAGGGGCCATATCATACACACTTTTTTCCCCCTGAGATACAATTATAAATGATGTTTTTTGCACCAAAACATAATTTTGACTTGACATTTTGGTTTTTATGGCCATACTCTACTCTCTCCCCGACCTTCAAAATGTAACAATATTTTTTTTGCTGCTGCTGCACCCTTAATGCTTCTATATGCAATTACCCTTTTCACATGGGAAAAGCATCACTTACCACATTAAGTGATACTCTACCACATTGTGAAGTTTCTGGTCACCCAATAGTCATCACTGATGAGTACACATGGATGATTGTGTTTTCTGATGTCAGAAAATTCAGAATGGGCCATTTTAGGAGCTTAGCTTTAATAGAAGGTCTATTTGGACGGGGGAGGTGATGAGTTCTGCAAGTTACAGTATTTTTTCATTATAACATCAAGCTCTTATCTCAAAAGATCAAAAGTTAAAGATCAAAATTTGATCCTTCATGATGTGGCCCCTTTGAAATGATAAACTTTTTTTTTAGTACTTAAAGCGATAGTGCACCCAAAAATGAACTTCAGTCATTTACTCGCTCTCATGATGTTCCAAATCTGTATGATTTCCATTCATCTTTGAAACACAGGGGGGAAGTCGTGGCCTAATGGTTAGAGAGACGGACTCGTAACCCAAAGGTTGCAGGTTCAAGTCTCGTACCGGCAGGGATTGTAGGTGGGGGGAGTGAATGTACAGCGCTCTCTCCCACTTTCAATACCACGACTGAGGTGCCCTTGAGCAAGGCACCGAACCCCCAACTGCTCCCCGGGCGCCGCAGCAAAAAATGGCTGCCCACTGCTCCGGGTGTGTGTGTTCACTGCTGTGTGTGTGCACTTTGGATGGGATAAATGCAGCGCACTAATTCCGAGTATGGGTCACCATACTTGGCCACATGTCACGTCACTTCACTTCACTTCAAGATATTAATATTCTCACATAATTTTGCCTATCCATTGAAGCATCAAAGTTTTGGTTGTGTGGCTTTTCAAAGTACAAAAAGACTTCGAAAAAGTAGTCCATACGAATCAAGTAATCCATACCAATCTTCCATATGAAGACACAATCACTTTACATGAAACAGATTTAATAAACACATTTATTCATAAACATTGATCATCACACACACATAAAGCTAAAATAGGGTAAACACTGAAGCTCAAAGAAATGTGCTTGCTTGAAATATGTAAAGCAATGAGGTTTATGGATTACTTATACAATGTCTTTTTGTACTTTTTTTGGTTGTGTGGACTTACAGCGGATTGACAGAAAAAAGAAAAAAAAAAAACAGCAACTTCATTTGTGTCTCAAAGATGAACTAAAGTCTTATGGATTTGGAAAGACATAAGAGTGATTAACTGATGATACAATTCTCATTTATGGGTGAACGCCCACTTAAAAAAATAAAAAAATAAAAAACACTAGAGCCAATTTCACTCCTCAATTGTGTGTATGTGTGAGTGTGTGTGTAAATATCCATACGTGCATGCGTGTCTGTACCAATGGGGATGAGATTGTTGTGGGACACTGTAGTCCCACTGCCGCCAATGACAGTGCTGAGATCATAGGCTGTAGGCATCCCTGACAAACACAGACAGAGTAAAATATTAGTGTCATCACTCCAGTTATGCAATAGCAGCCGGATGGGAGGAACGTCAGCTGATATAGATCTAAAAAGAGGAATGATTTTATAAGAGTCTTCCTGGTGATGTACCCGACACAGCCATGCCTTGGCTCATGCTGTAAGTTCCCCCAGTGTTCCACATATTCTCTGAGGGGGAGGAATAGTGTGAACCTGGAGGTGGGGCGGGTGTTGTGCCCGTGTACCTGCAGAACACAGCATAGCATAATCAACACACCATTCAGACATTCCTTATTGCTTTTCAAAGCAATGCATCCTCTCACCGGAAGAACGGGTTCTTGAGATCAAGTAGATTACTGGACTTGGAGCCTGTCTGGTCAACTTGAGCAACAATACTAATGTCATAGCTTTGTCTGTGAGAGGAAGTGGAAACAAATGAGACCACGAGAAGTAAAAAGCGAAACAGCCTGAGGGTTAAAACACAAAGCATTGCGGGTGCTCACCTCTTGTTGGCGATTAAAAGTGCAGTGCCTGACATTGTGTCCCCTGCCTTGGCAAAGAGAGGTGACTGCAGCAGACAGCGCACCTGGTACCAGTGAGTGAGGGGTTCTGTGGGGGCCGTGGAGAGCCACACCGTCACCCTGTTCAGAGAGACACAGCACAAGAGCATACCTGTCAAAATGTTCTGATTGCAAAACATTCAAATAGTTCCCTCATATCCAAGTATTCAAAAAGTTTTAAAATCATGACCATATTCCCATATGTTGAAAACGGTTATAATCAGGAGGAAATGAATATAAATTATCACACATCTACTTGAGTTCATAAAATTGAATTTGGTGGAATGACAACATTTGAACTGATACAGTGGCATGCGAAAGTTTGGGAACCCCTTGCAGAATCTGTGAAAATGTGAATAATTTTAACAAAATAAGAGAGATCATGCAAAATGCCTGTTATTTTTTATTTAGTACTGTCCTGAGTATCTATCTTTTCACACTGAGGACAACTGAGGGTCTCAAACACAACTATTAAAAAAGGTTCAAACATTCACTGATGCTCCAGAAGGAAACACGATGCATTAAGAGAAAACTTTTGAACAGGATGAAGATGTCCCAATATTTCTTATTTTGCTGAAATATAATTTTTTCCCATTTAGTACTGCCCTTCCGAAGCAACAGAAGATACTTGCATGTTTCCCGGAAGACAAATTAAGTACAATTTACCTTGATCTTCAAATTTTTATAATTTCAGCTATTTTTTTTGTCTTGTGGACTATATGTAAACATCTTTTATGTAAAATATCTTACTCGGGACAGTACTAAATAAAAAATAACATGCATTTTGTATGATCTCTCTTATTTTGTTAAAATTATTCACATTTTCACAGATTCTGCAAGGGGTTCCCAAACTTTCGCATGCCACTGTATATGCTTATAGTCCACATACCAATTCTTTAATAAGAGTCATCATTCAAGAATCACTTACAAGTATTTTTAAAATCTGACAATATGAATAAAAAAAAATGAATAATGGTAACTTGGTTTATTTCAGTGGTCCACAAAAATTCAGGATAAAAGTTACACATCACCAAACTAAAACTTTTAAAAAACAACTGAACCCCCAAAACAACCTGACAGTCATCTTATAATTTGCATTGCGATAAAATTATTACTGACAAAAAAAATAAAAATACAATATTCAAATAAATGAATTAAAAAATATATAGATTGAAATGGACCACAATCAGATCTGAGCACACCAGTGTGAATGCAAAGAGAACCTGATTTCTTTGACTTGTTTCATGTTTTGGTCAATTTAACGTGGTCTGAATTTGGTAATAATAATAATAATAATAATAATAATACTACATTATATATTTTTACATTTATGTCAGCATTAATAGCATTATTATTATTAATAATAATATAAAATAATAAAACATGAAGTGAAGTGTGGCCAAGTATGGTGTCCCATACTCAGAATTTGTGCTCTGCATTTAACCCATCCAAGTGCACACACACAGGAGTGAACACACACACAGTGAACACACACCCAGTGAACACACACCCGGAGCAGTGGGCAGCCATATTGCTGCGGCGCCCGGGGAGCAGTTGGGGGTCCGGTGCCTTGCTCAAGGGTCTCACCGCAGTCGTGGTATTGAGGGTGGAAGAGAGTGCTGGTTATTCACTCCCTCCACCGACAATTCCTGCATGACTTGAGATTCGAACCTGCAACCTTCGGGTTACAAGTCAGACTCTCTAACCATTAGGCATTCAAATGGTTTAACATAAAAAAATTTTTTTTTAAAAAACAGTAAGATCGATCTGGTCTAAGCACACCAGTGACCGAGTGAAAGCACAGAAAACATCTCTGGTTACTGGCGTAACCTCAGTTCCCTGAGAAGGGAACAAGATGTTGTGTAAAGCGTAAGCTGATCGCTTGGGGGAAACACCTTTCTCCTCAAAAACTGAAGCCTTATTCACTTAACACCATTGCATTGCAATAGTCAATGGCAGGTGGCGGGAAAGCGCCCTATATAAGCGGCATTTCATCAGAATCACAAAAAAAGCACAGAAAAACAGGTTCTTTCACTTAGTTCACATTTCAATTGATTTAAAATAGTCTGAATTTGGTTCTGTGAGAGAGGACTCAAGTGTGAAAACACTTTGAATAGAATATGTTGGAACTTACATTGATCCAATGAATGCGACATCAAACCAAAAAGCCAGCCCATGTACAAGCCCTGAATGCATCATGTGGAATTTAAAGGGGATTTCTATCCTGGAACAAGTAAGAAAAGGATATATAAAAATGTGACAAGCTGACAGACTTCAATTTGTACTTTCCCCATATATCAAAAGGCTGCATTTAAACACAATAAAATTACGCATTTAGTGAAATCATACTTGTAAAGATCCTCTTCTTTAGCTTCTAAAAAGTTCACTGTATATTTCACTGATTTGGCCATCAGGATCCTGATATCAAAAGTGTCCTGCAAGAAATGACAGAATAAATGAGAAAAGGCAGGTATTCAGGTAAGAAGAGGATGAAGCAATTTGAATAAAACAAACTGACGTGCTGTGAGGCCTCTTGTCAAGGGCTGAGCCACAGTTAATCAGACTCAGTCCTAGCTCAGAGGGCTCTCTCGCCTCAGCCTGAACTCTGAAGGATGCTACAACAGGAGCTAGACCACAGCAGGTCACTGTCCCAGCAGTGTAACACCATTACAGGAATAGCATATGCCTGAACAGCTGACTACTGCTGGATATAAACCACACACACTGACTGTAAACTACAATTATGATGTCTGGAAATCTGTGGACTGAAAAATCAAGTGCATAATCGACAACTTAAAGGGGTCATATGATACGATTTCAATTTTTCCTTTCTCTTTGGAGTGTTACAAGCTCTTGGTGCATAAAGAAGATCTGTAAAGTTGCAAAGACACAGCATATACGCAAAGAAAGAAGGCGTAACTTTTATTCTCGCTGTAGTATTGTTGTTGCCACCGCCATGTTGTGGAGATGCTGTGCGTTTCATTGTGAAAGCGAAACTACTTTGTTTGGCCTTCCAAAAGAAGACGATATCCGCTTCGTCATGCCTAGAGCTGATCCGTGCTGGTCACTGAGGAAATACATCAACTTCGCGCTGTGGATCACCGGATCGGCTTTCACCGTGGACGAAGCGGAGTCCAGCCCGGGGTCGTCACATATGGTTGCTGCAAGCCCGCCGGATGCTCCTTCGTCGAATCCGCCGGCCGGGCCGTTCTCAAGTCCTCCAGCCTCCACTCACTCTAGACCGCCGGCCGCTCCTCACTCAAGCCCTCAGTGTGTGACGCATTTTATGAAGGACTGTTTCCTGAACCTGCAGAGTAGCCTACAATGGGTCTGTGCTCAAAGGCTGTTCTATAAAGTGGGGTAGTTCCAACTTTGCGAGGACAGTCTGGCGCTTCTGACTCACAGCCTGTAAGTACATTTTTTATATTTAAAGAATTTGCCACTGACGATTCAAACGCAA
>NW_015625580.1:755978-761457 GCF_001515625.1 Sinocyclocheilus rhinocerous
GCACTGGATAGCTGGCCAATCAGCGTACACCTCGCTTTTCAGAACGATGAGCTTTGTAAAAATCTATGCGTTTCAGAAAGTCATAGGCATAGAGGAGCAACAATAATGTACATTATGTGGAAAATAATGTTTTTTTTTAACCTTAAACCGCATAAACGCATTGCATTACACCAAATACACAACATAATGTTCTTTTTAGCAACGTCATATGACCCCTTTAATTGGCTTCTCGAGTGCACGTAAGTGGAAAAAGTAGCTGTGATGGATTTCAAAACACCGTGGATCCTAGATGAAAATCTAGGGTAATGTAGAGTACTTGTACACATAAAGATGTGCTTCATAAACCTTCCTTGATAGATCTAAATTCATTGAATACCCTCTGACCACACAAACTGTGAGCTCAGAAACCCTGACCACGAAGTAAAGCCTTTCATCACGGGCACAAGGGCGAGCATACATGCTTCACTTGAGTCTCCTATTTGAAACTGCCACTGAATCTATTTTCCTAATCCATGAAGCATGCTGCCTTTCTCCATTTCCCAGAAACATCCTCACTGTTCTCATTTGGGCTTAAGTAAGTAACCCAATCCTGTCCCTATTTACCCCAAAGCCCTCAGCGCTCACCTATAACCAGTGAGGAGACAAATCTCCAGTTACCTTCACACCTACTTCAGTGAACGTTCCAAGCTGTGGCTAACTCTAAAAAGCTAGCAGGTATTTATGAATTAACTTGCACACAGCCAATCCGCCAGTCATTCCCTCCCATTTCTCACCACAATCGGCTGTCTGAAGTATTCATCTACTGCAGCTCCTCTCAGCGCAGACAGATCCACCCCATGGAAAGATGGCTGGTACCTGAAATCAGTTTTGTAAGTATAAGCACAAAATAAATGATCCAGAGTTATGTGTTAGTCATCTGCTACCATCTTAAATTACTGTCTGTTTATTCACACTTTGAGACTATTATTTGACATCTGCATCTGAACTCTCCCCCCACCCAATGTCCTTATTCTCATTTTAGAAAACACACCAGAAATTGGCCTTTGTAAACTGCTCCATGTAAAGCTGCTCATCTGTGAAAGGGGCGAGGTGCACGTCTCCAATGGTGGGAAACATTTTGCCTGTAAAGAGAACAGAGGTCTGTTATGTACAAATATTGATACACTATGTATACAGTGCCCTCCACTAATATCGGTAACCTTGGTAAATATGAGCAAAGGTGGCTAAAAGGTGGTTTATCCTTTTGATCTTTCATTCCAAAAAAATTTACAAAATTCTAACCTATCATTTAAATAAAACAATGGAAAGTGGGAGGAAAATCTCATTATGAAATGTTTTTCTCTAGTTCACATTGGCCACAATTATTGGAACCCAATTATTGCAACGTCCTTTTCCCAAGATAACAGCTCTGAGTTTTCTCCTGTACCACCTCATGAGTTTGGAAAACACCTGACAAGAGATCAGAGACCATTCCTTCATCCAGAATCTCTCCAGATCCTTCAAATTCGCAGCTCCATGTTGGTGCTTCTTCTCTTCAGTTCACCCCACTCATTTTCTATAGGGTTCAGGTCGGGTAACTGGGACGGCTATGGCAGAAGCTTCATTTTGTGCTCAGTGACACATTTTTGTGTTGATTTTGATGTTTGTTTTGGATCATTGTCCTGATGGAAGATCTAACCACGGCCCATTGTAAGATTTCTAATTGAGGAAGTCAGGTTTAGATTTTGTATCTGTTGGTATTTGATAGAATCCATGATGCCATGTATCTGAACAAGATGTCCAGGACCTCCAGCAGAACAATAGGCCCACAACATTAAAGATGGAAGTCAAGGCTGGAAAATCTCATGCTCCTAGTCACCCTGGTGTGCTAAAAAGTTTTTAATTATAAATGGGAATATACTTCAGAGATATTTTATTCTGAAGAATTTCTAGGGGTGCCAATAATTGTGGCCAACGTGTATTAGAGAAAAACATTTATTTCATGATATGAGTATCTCCTTCACTTTCAATAGTTTTACTTCAATGAAAAGGTTAGAATTTTGTGAATTTTTTGAATGAACGATCAAAAAGATAAACAATGCAGATTTATTTTCACAGCCGCCTTTGCTCATATTTACCGAGGGTGCCAATATTAATGGACGGCACTGTATGTCAGCCTGCCTTTGTCTGGTTATTTTTATTTACACAACCTTTTTACCGTTGGGCTTGAGGAACTTCTTGGCATGCAGATAGCTCTCCAGCATCCTTTCGTTGAACAGCATGTAGCCCATGGGTTCAGAGATAATTATGTCCACCTGCTCGGGTAGGGACACTTCCTCCACTTTACCAGGAATCACCAAAACACGTTCTGACATCCTGTTACTGTTCACAAGAACCTGTGGACACACAATTATTAGCATTACTACTACTACTACTTAGCATGACTTTCAATTAGCCAATGCCAAAAGCCATCTTATTATGAAATTCTGCATTTGGTACAATACCAGCTTCTTGGTATCAATACTAAATCTAGATTGTCAAGCATTCAGGTCCTCAGGAGAGGATTAAACAATACTCCAGAATTGTATATAATAAAATTTTACTATCAATTATATCACCATACATTTTTGGTACAGATATCCCACGTCACTCAATTACTTGCATATTTATAAATGATTAAATGTGACTACACATGTGAAATATACACTACCATTCAAAGGTTTGGGCAATATTAGGCAGCACAACTGTTTTCAACATTGATAAAAATAAGAAAAGCTACAAATTATCATATTAGAATGATTTCTAAAGGATCATGTGATACTGAAGCCTAGAGTAATGATTCTGAAAATTCAGCTTTGTCATCACAGAAATTACATTTTTAAATATATCCAAATAGAAAACAGACATTTAAATTGTAATAATATTTAACAATATTACTGTTTTTACGGTTTGTTAGATCAAATAAATGCAGCCTTGGTGAGCAGAAGAGATGTCTTTCAAAAACATTTGAAAAAATCGTATTGATCCCAAATCTTTGAACAGTACTGCATGTTAGTGATTGAGGAATCTGTCATACCTCTGCATGTTGAGCCATGGTACTGGCCTCGACAGCATAAACTTTACGGGCACCAGCCTGAGCTGCGAAAAATGACAGAATCCCAGAGCCACAACCTACATCCAGAATCACCTGAAGCGAAAAGGACGGACAGGGAAGAATGAGAACAAGTATCACATGATTTGACACAACCAGGTCCAAACTACAGGTTTAATTTAATAGTAGTTCATTCAGAGAAGCATTCACAAGGAATAGCCGTTTTAAATGAAGTGGACTCAAATGTCCATTTTCACTTAGTTGTAATAAGTCAACTGTTCCAGTTTTAGATGTTTTGTTCTGGACAACATCAAAGCTAAAAGTCAAGGTCACAATAGCCAAAATGCCTGACTAATGATTTCTTTTTTTTATTGGAGAACAAGAAATGCGACAATAAGCACAGAGAAAGCAATTCTGAAACTACTCAACTCTATGCTATCTATACAGTAACAGATGCATCAACAGAAGAAATAACAGTACTTTATCCTTGAAGTCAGTATGATTCTGGAGGATGGCCCGTTGATATGTTCCAGTTCGCACATAATCCTGCATCATATTTTGTTGCTGAGAGAGGTAGCCATAAAACTGAAGAAAAAAAAAAAAAGAGGACATTCATATCATGCCACTTCTGTTGACGCTACAAGTCAAATTTCTCCATTAGAAATAAAGGCTAGCCTGGATACCTTTTAAAACTTATTTAAAAATACCTCTTACGGTTGTAAACCAGGAATAAAATGGGTTCAACAAATGACAATGTGTTTTGTTTATGCATGTTAATTAGAAGCCAAACACACCTGGAAATACTGTACAGCTGAGGACTCCTCCGTCCTATCACTGAAGACCGAGTGTTCACCCCCATGTCCACGACAATTCTTCAGGAGGTTATAGAACGACGAGAAATCTGGCAAACACAACACCACGGAACACATCAAGAGATTACAAGCTTCACAGCACCATCCCTTCATTCAGGTTTGCCCACAATCATTTAAATTAAAAGTTTGTACACAATGACTGACTGCAGCTGTGCTTATCTGAATGTTTGTTTGTTTATGGTTAATGGCATGCCAGCTAACATGGCTATAGTCATGGCGAGAAAAGGGGGAAAAATTATAGATTTATCTTTTATTAAAATTCTAAAACTAAAACTTGTTTCACTTCGTTTTCCTAAGAGTGAACTGAAAAGTGAAAAGAGTGAAACTGAAAAAAGTCCTAATGGAGTGAAAATATCAAAATATGCTTCGCTTGTCTGAATGTCTCTCAGCGAACTGCTAAATTACCATAAAGCCCGATGTGCTCGTAAAAGGTGGTGAGTTTTACCTGCTGGAGATGCAAACTGCAGGAGGACACTGTTACAGCCCAGAGTAATGATGAAGGACTGCTTCCCAACACGACTGCATTCTGTCTCTCGTGATACTGAACACTTAAAGACACACGTCTCCTCATCTGTGGAGGAAAGCAAATGCATGGAGGTAAATATGCCTCACCCTTAAACAGATCAGTGTTCTGATATTATCCCATTGTTTACAATTTTCATTGAAGAAAAACTGAATAAATTACTTACTTTTGAAGAATGTTTCAACAGTTTTTGTCCATACAATGGAAGTCAGTGGGGTCCAAAACAACACTGGACCCCGTTGACTTGCATTATATGTACAAAAAAAGACATTCTTTATAAACATTTGTGCACAACAAAAAAATTTAAAGTCATACAGGTTTGGAATGACATGAGGTACCGTAAGTGAACTATTGCTTTAAAATGGGACAGGAGAAATTAACGAATTATGCTCGGTCCTTAAAGGTTACTACCACCTAAACAAAAAAGCAAATCAAACTAAACTAGACCGGTTCAAAAACCTTCTAACCACTGCAAAAGTAAGCTGTGATGCCAGGATGAGGGATTTTGTCATCTATTTGTCCAGCTGTTGCAGGATTAGGTCAAGCTTTCCATAGACAGATTAGGCTGGTATTCATTTATATAATTGAGTTGAAAACAAGTTAGTCTCTACAGCAGCTCAAGCAAACACCTCTAAAACAGAGGGCAGGGGAATAAGGCCATGAAAATCTGAGCTTTAGGAGTGACGCTTGCATGGGTGTCGGAAGCAAAAAAATGTGGGTGGGTCGAACATAGTGTAGGTGTAACAGTAATTTAATGCTGCAACAAAGAATACATGATGCCTTTAAAAGCAACAGGCGAACAAATGATGAACATTTACTTAAAGGGGTCATATGATGTTGCTAAAAAGAACAGTATTTTGTGTATGTGGTGTAATGAAATGTGTTTATGCGGTTTAAGGTTCAAAAAACACATTATTTTCCCCATACTGTACATTATTTTTTCTCCTCTATGCCCGCCTTTCTGAAACGCATCGATTTTTACAAAGCTCATCGGTCTGAAAAGCGAGGTGTGCT
>NW_015625580.1:761902-762883 GCF_001515625.1 Sinocyclocheilus rhinocerous
TATTTCCTCCGCGACCAGCACGGATCAGCTCTAGGCATGACGAAGCGGATATCGTCCTCTTTTGGAAGACCAAACAAAGTAGTTTCGCTTTCACAACGAAGCACACAGCGTCTTCACGACATGGCTGCAGCGTCAACAAAACTACAGTGAGACTAAAAGTTACGCCTTCTTTCTTTGCGTGAACATTTGGGCGGCGTTATGCAAATCTTCCCACATCGTGACGTAGTGGGGGCGTGTTAGAACGAGCCGTTTTAGGTAGGCGTGGTTGACTCTTAACTTTTATAAAGAATATCTCTTTGGATTTGAGACTTTAGTCTTTGCAACTTCACAGATCTTCTTTATGCACCAATAGCTTGTTTCACTTCAAAGAGAAAGGAAAATTTGAAATCGCAACATATGACCCCTTTAAATCCCAGCTTATTTCGTGACAGTATGTGAGCACACAGCCAGACCCACCTGAGCGGCAGATATTCTAAGATGCTTTGTTTACCTTGCTGTCTCGTGGGAGTGCAGCAGGCACGAGTACTGAAAACACGGAATGGAGTTTCATTTATATGGACTCTGAATGAGCCAACTGGAATGGATTTGAGGAAGCAGTAGCGTGGAAGTCAAGGCTGTAGCTAAAACGTGGAACGGAGTTTAATTTATTAGGGCATTCCTCAAGTGGAATGGATTTGACTGATGGCGCTCTGAAAAGTGAACAAACATATGCGCAGAATTAGAGACAGTAAAAGTGAGTGGGACCAATTTCATTGGTCTAAAAATGTGGGTGGGTCTCACATACAATGGTTCCGACTCCCATGGATGCTTGGCATCTACCGTTCATAACTGAAGGTTTTGCTCTTTGGACACCTAAAACATCCTAAAAGACTAAACAACTGTTTCTAACAAGTTAAAGAGACAACAGGTTTACCACAGTGAAAGCAAAAAAAAAAAAAAAAAAATTCCTTCAAGGAAAACAACGTATTGCGTTTTTCACTG
>NW_015625580.1:766143-779010 GCF_001515625.1 Sinocyclocheilus rhinocerous
GATAAAGAATATCTCTTTGGTTTTGAGACTTTAGTCTTTGCAACTTCAGGGATCTTATCTATGCACAATCAGCTTGTAACACTCCAAAGAGAAAGGAAAACTTGAAATCGCATCATATGACCCCTTTAAGTCAACAGGTATTGAGGATTCATTCAACTTTGCAAATAACCCTTGGTGTTTAAGGATTCTGGGTGCAATGGGATGAGAAGCTGATTTGTACTTTAAACAAGTGGTGTGGAAGCAAAATAAGCAGCGGAGATCTCCTTCCTTCAAGGTAAACAACGTATTGCGTTTTTCACTGGCTAACATACAGTATAATAGTACTAATTTATTTGGCCAACCCACACTCAATTTAGTTTTTTTAAGTTGAATTTTGCTGATACATACTTGTTTACTTTTTTGTGTGATTGTAAACCACATTGAACATTGGCTAAAAGCATTCATACAGTAAAGACAGTTATTATTATTATTACTACTACTACTACTATTATTGCAATCATCAGCAACCTTGTCAACTGCACAACAAGGTCGGCCATGTGACGTCAACAATGCAGGACGCATAAGGGGGCGACCCTCTCCATGTAGAATTAAACAGACTGGTACAAATTTTTAATTTAACAGTGTAAACTGTTTAAATATTTCCATTAAGTGTTAATTTATTTGAAAAAAGCAAAACTAAGTTTAGCACCTTTGCTAGCTCTTAATGTTTACACAACAATAATTATTTAAGAGCAGGCTCTGGCATTAAAACTTGCAAAATATCACTCTGTCACAAACTAATATGAATTACACTTAATAAACTTGGGCTTTCGACGAAAAAATTGTAAATGATGTGGCATTTGGGGCTCGAGCAATAAAAACTTCTCAAAAGAAATCTATGCGATGTGGGTCGCGCATCTGTTTCAGTAAGACATTCATCTCATGCACGGGACATCGGCAGCATGAGGCTCCAAACAAAAGCCCTGAGCACTGAATGAACAGGCGGGACACTGGAGAAAAGGAGGCGGGGGACCCGCTATTGTTCCCCGCAGAACAAAGATTAATGTCCAAACGGTGCTGCCGCAAGAAACCTCCGCGTAATTCCACATTACTTTAGCAATGCTTTCTGCGCTTTGAGAAAAATAAACCGGGCTGTCTTATGGTAAAGTACAGCATAGTAAAAGTAGAGAGGTGGCGCGGAACTGCGCGCCTGGGATGTGCGCAATCAATCAAAACTGAGCTCAGCATCCATTCAGCCCATCAACCAACCAGGTTAAAACGGTATCAACAGACAAATCAAATGTTTACGCAAATAAAACCCAGTGCAAAACAAAGACGTTTCTATAACACTTTCTGAAGCTCAATAGCATGACTGAAGGTTCAGACTGCGGCTAACTTTACAGGCGCCAATCCACATTATCCAAAGCCCTTCCTTGTAGTCCTGCTAAAAGTCTGGAGGAAAGCCTTAAAGAAACCTCATGCATGTATATTTCTATCTGTAGGAATACATTCAGTGCTGGACTGCCGTGCGTTATTAACTGGGTAGTAACTATAAGCATCATAACACAATACGATGTGTTTACGGATGCTAACATGCTACGATCAACGTGGTTTGTGGCATGCGTGTTGAACCCAAACCCATGGCTCCAGCAACTTTACATCTTTTAGAAAGCATGCAGGGGTGAATGGGCCGCATTTGAGCTCATAACTCAAAAGCTGCGGGTCCCGGTGATCAGGCGCAACAGACGCACATGCCGCACACACACCGCTCTCATTAGGCTAAGCTAGGATACACCGCTCAACTGAGGCCGGACTCAAAGTGTTTAAAAGCCAGCGTCTACTCACTGTTCGAGAGGCTTATGAGAGCCACGTCCTGGTTGATTTTGATTTCTAGTCGCAGAGGCTGCTGCTCTGAATGTCGCTGTATGTCTCCGTTGGCGTCTCCGATGGAGAGGAGGCGCACGCCTGAGAACATGGACCCCGCCATCTTCGATCTGGGGAGAGTAAGACAGGCAGCGGCTCAGATCTCGCCTGGAGTCAGTGGTCAAGCTAGGCCTGACTTACTACTGCCTCCACATGGCCACATCTCCTTTTTTCCAGCTCTCGTTCAATTTCAAGACATGATATGGGCTACAAAGAAAAAGCAGGTGTATCTTGAGTACATTTACTAATAAATACATTAAATGTGTGGGTTGAAAACTTTATTGTGCAGTAGGCTGTTAAGAAGAAAAGACACCACAGGTGAATAAGGCCTAGACGTCACCATACTTCCCGCTATGATTAATCACAGTACAGTAAGACAATTGTTTTGTATTACAAGTTTTCTGAAATGTTCTTTAAATATTTAAATAAGCTGTTATCTAATTAAATGTAGCCTACACTAATTTACATACATTTTCAGAACAGAAATCTGAATATTAGATAGGCTAAAGCCCGGTTCACAATTCGTCTTTCATTTTGTTGACATATTAAGAGATAAACGTTTTTTATAATAACCTTAAAAAAGGAATATTAAATGTTATATAAATCAGGTGAATAATATATGAACAAATCCCTCTGTGAAAACCTTAAGAATATAGATAGGAATACAACTTGAAAGTTTGGTGTATGTTAGTGCTACTGAAGTGGAGATATACTATTAGTTTTTATTAATATTTTGAAATAGCTTTATATGTTCATATTTTCATTTTAATTCTAGTATCTGTTCTAGAATTTAATTTTTTTAATTAGTTAAGTTTTTTTTCTATTTCCAGTTCAACTTCAACTTTATTTTCCAAGGCAACATTTCTAATTTTCGTTTAGTTTAAGGTTTTCATCTAATATTTGTATTTTTTCTTTCGGCTTTATTTCAATTAACAAAAAATGTTTTGATAGTTTTAGCATTAGTTAACAATAATAACCCTGTTATAGTAGTTTCCAGCATAATAGATGCTCTTATTGTTAAAATCATTACATTAAATTGAGATCTTGTTCAAATAGTGTAAGAATCTTTTCAGGCTCAGTCATTTTAATTTATTTTTCAACGACATCTTGATTCAGTTTTGTAAGGAAAGGTATGTATCTTGCTGCAAACAAATCAGATGTTGCTCTTGTAGCCATAATCACCTAAAACGCAAGACATACATGATGTAAACAGACTGAAATGTTAACAACGCAGGACAGCAGTAAAAATGACATTTGCATGAATGTCCAGTGGTTGACTGATAAAGAGACAGTACAGATATAAAATGAGATAAATAAACATGCAAGGGTAGAGTATATGCAAAAACGGGCCATCTGATACGCTCCTAGTCATTTGGTGTTCAAATTCTTAGAGTAAAAGCACAACAGGCAGGCAGCACCTTTTCACCAGGAAATATCACTAAAAACACGTATATAATTCTGCACTTGTGTCTTGTGTTAAACCCTATGCATAACATTTAAGAAATGTCAAAATGATGCAGAAACCTTTACCCACTACATTGGAGAAAATACATTTGAATAAATAGTACCTCATTCAGTATTTAGAAAAGTGAATTTATATCAGAAACACGGCATCAATCTTTATAAAAAAAAGAACCTGAGATTCAAGACATCTCTCTCCTTCAATAGAGCTATGTGGTTAATACAATTAAATACCTTAAATAGATGAGTTTCATGGCAACAACAGTCCATGTGTATAAGCTTTACTATATCAATAAACAAAGAAATTCAGTGTTTCATCCTAAACTGAACACATTACAACAAGAAAGCATTTTGCAATCTTTCTGTGTAGGCTGGTATTCAAACTTAGCTACACAGTACAAATTTTTTTTTTTTTTTTGCATATTTGCCATCACTTTTCCAGTGGACTGTTTGACCAACTGAACACTTTAATTTCCTCCTACTAGTGTAACATTTTTGCACTACCGTGTCCTTATTTAACAGTATACAAATTAAACGCTTTTAAATCACTTTTCAGAGGTTTTCTTCATAACTCACATCACTGAACGTTAAAGACTTCAAGTCACAATGCAGCTTACAAATTAAACAATTTAGTGTAATAGTAGTGATGATCCAGCTCTGCTGTAATGTAAAGGGGATCTGAGGGTTGTGTAGTGAAAACATTTGTGTAAATGAGGAATGTTCAGAAGTTTCTCCAAATTCTTCATGACTCCTTTGGGGAGAAGAGAAAGACAGAGATTCATTTTTCTGTTTATATTCCTGTCCAACAGGACATTTCAAAGAAAAAAGTAACACTGAGCTTATCGTTGATACCTCAGAAGAGCGCACATGATTTGGGTGGTCGAAAGGGGTTGTCGCTTGATGGCACCCCCATGAGGAGAGGGTCCTTATGGGCATTTTGCAAGCAGAATGTCTTCAGATCTGCCGCAGCTTGAGAAACCTTAGGGGGAAGGAGTGATTAAATAAAATATAAACGGACAGATAAACAGACAAACACATAGGTAGACATGTATATGTATGCATACAGATAAAAAGAGGTTTGTGGAGCAATAAAAAGTCTATTGGCAATCACAGATTCCTGGAAATCAGCGGTCAGAAGTTACATTGTTTATTTGATTCATGATAAATTCAATAACAGCACACAAAGCCTTGTGTTGTTTTTAAAATAGTGTGTTTTGGGGGCAGTAGTAACTAATATAGGTTTGGATTTTTCCGCCAACAAATGTGACACTGTGTCACACACTCACAATCAACAAAGAGCTCCACTGTGTCACAACAGTGTCGGTCGATACTGCCTGGAGAGAGTTTCAAATCAAATACGCGAGGAAAAGTTGGAGTCAGTTCAATATTGACTGAACTGCGATTATCATATACCTCACACATGTATTGAAATATTAAAGTTGGATGACAACATGTGTTAGCATTCGATTAAAAGCAAGCTGTCAGCTGCTGAAAACGAAGTGTAATTGCAACCTGCCACAATATAAAAGCTGGCGAACAGATAACATTATGTATTATGCTTCACTTGCATGAGGATTGTTGTAAAAACTCTCACATGAATCAAGGAAATGTTAAAAACGGTACAATAATTACACAAAGTAGCAGGATGTTCGGACAGGATCAACGAGTCAGTCAAGTCACACCCTGTTAGCAAAGATTTCCAATCTTTTTTTCTTTTACTCACCTTAATTCTGCGGATTCCTGCTTCATTTCGCAGCTGCTTAACGCTTTTCTGCAAGCTCACCAAACCGCTTGCGCTGTTATTCGACATGTCTTCTGACAGACTGAGAAAGTTTGCTACAATGTCGACTCGAGACTCGACTGACTTGGCAGAAACTCAATTGCGCCCCTATAGTCGAAACCAACGACTGGTTTAAAACTCCGACAGCGCAGGAGGATGCCTGTTCAAATGGTGCTTCTTCACCTGTGAATGAATGGGAATTAAAAGGAAGCAAGCAAGCAATAAACAAACAAACAAACATACATACATAGGCCTACATACAAATAAATACCACCCGAAGGAACCCCGTTCACTTGTATTGTTTTATAATAAGCTCATCATATTTTCTGTTCTCTACACAGAACCCTCTCAATAAACCTATCTACATTTTACATTTTCGTTCAAACATTAGTATTTTTATGACGCCATTTCCCTCGTGGGAATGTGGGGTGTTCCACACAATGTGATACAATTTCAGGTTTTACTTACACATTAATGAATATGTGTTTGTTGTGGTGGATTAGGTGGGTGAGATGCATTATTAATGCATATTATTGCTAATAACTTAATATTCGTGCTAATAAGACAGTATTTTTTCACTTTAAAATTACATTACTTTCACAAAAGGTTCTAGCTGAGTCTGCGGTGAATTGCGCCATCTAGCGTTGGCGTATGCGACAGTGGATGTGCTTCACAAGCAGTATTGCCAAGTCCGCGGTTTTTCCACGGAATTGGGCTACTTTAACACTGTTGCCGCGGGTTGAAGCGACTCCAATAACATGATATTTATCCCCTGGAATGCGATTTTTAACTGGGGACCCCCTCGAAACGCGATTGGGCTAGTTTTGGGCTAGTTTTCTTATGAAAACCTGGCAACCCTGTTCACAAGAGCCCCTCCGCAAGGGGAGACTCCAAAGTCAGCTAAACGCGTCGGGATCTGTTTTCTGTTTGAAGGAAAGTCAGTGGAAGAGACGTGCCAGTTTTTTTTTTATTCTACCGGGAAGTCCCGTTGAGATCGAAACTCTCTTTTACCAGAGAGACCTGGCACGGTAACAAACTAGATTTAATAATAACATAGATAACATGAAAAAAAAAAAAAAACTTTTGCGACAGCTGTGATTCATTTACGACACTTCGCTTATAAGCGATCAGCAAACGTTACACTTATCTCTTTCTACAATAGAGAATCTCTGGCTTCACTATCAAGCTGCCGAATATCACATCCGGGTCAATAGGGTTTGCGTGAGGGTTGCTCAATAGAAACATGTTGTTACGTGTAAGTATTAAAATGTCTTCTGTAAATTAGATATTTTAAATATAAGCTAGTCTGCCAACCGCCAATAAACAATAGAAGATATTCTAAAAAGAAATATGTATCTGTATGTGAAACAACTCAGTTACTGTAGCAGCGGCATTCATGATAAACCATAGACTGTATAAAAACAGTGATAAACACGCTATTGTACAACTAACGTTATTCTTTTGCCAGCAGGATGTTAAATTGAGGCATCTTTAAGTTTTGCTTGTTTTTACAAAACTTACGTTTTTTAACCGACACGTAAAGTAATGTCATCAGGCTGATTTGTACTCTGTTGAGTGCACAGTGATGTCAAGCTCGCCACGAAAATGTCCATCGACCTTGGATACATAATGCTGACTGTCTTTCTGACCACTGATCCTCATCGTCGTAACTGTTGTCTTCATAGAGGGTTTTACAATGTGGTGTTTCTGCACTCAAAGTCAGTCGTTCCATTCATCAGAGTGCGCCATGGAGAAGTCCACTCATACCTATAGTTGTGGAGCAGACGGTAAGAGTACATTAGTAGCACTTTTCGTGATGTCTTTCTTTAAACTGATCATCTAGTATCAAGAAGTTACTTTTAGAGCCCATAATTGTAAATTCAATAGTTCAATAGTGCAGCTTCTTAGTGTTGCAGGAACTTGACTGCTACTTTAAAAGTCTTTTCTGTTTCAGGGCCGAGGAGAGCGAGCATATGACATCTACTCAAGGTTGCTACGAGAGAGAATCATTTGTGTTATGGGTCCAGTAAGTTAAAATGCAAGGAAAGACATAAAAGGATCTAAAATGATTTTCAGGAAGCCCTTTTCAGGTGTTTCCTGTGTTTTTTCTGTCCCTCTCTTTATCTAGATCGATGACTCTGTAGCTTCTCTGGTTATCGCTCAGCTGCTCTTTCTCCAGTCTGAGAGCAACAACAAGCCTATTCACATGTACATCAACAGTCCTGGTGAGAAACATAACGGCATTGACATAAAAAAGATTGTAGCAGCTTGGATCATTATGCTTATTCATCTGGCAGTCCTTGGTCTTAATCTGTCCCATTTTAAATTTTCTGTTGCTCATATGAGATTGCTTGATACCAGTATGGGAATCCACTTTCACATTCTTACACTATTGTAAATTTGAAGGCAAATGTTTACTTATGCACTTCTGTATGCTGTACACAAAACAGAACCTGCTCTGCATTGTGAAAAAATGTTGTCATTCATTCACTTCAGTGTGGCACTTTCCCAGTGTAATAATTTTGTTCAAGCACTAAAAAAAAGAAGCCTAAAATAGACTTAAAAAAAACAAAACAAAAAAAAAACCTGTTGTACACAATCTTTACAAGTCTTCTGTCATTTAATTAATAGTTTATAATTTTTTTACAAGGAAAAAGGCCTTTAAGTGTTTTTCTAAAAACGCCCGCTTCAGGTTGTAGCGCGTGTCTTTGCTGTGAGTTTTATAAAGTAAATGTAAGAATAAATGTTATATTGTTAGCACTATAGAAAAATCATGTTAAAATGCATCAAATATGATACAACAGGCATTTGAGGAATGTTTATTTGTACAACATGCATATTTGCAACCATCATTGCATTGCAATAAATGTTTTGACCCCACAATGAAAACTACAGAGCTTTAATTATAAAACTGTGTGTAAATGTCATCTTATTAAGATATATTACTTGGAGAAATAGTGACAACTGATATTTATATACATTTTATATAATTAGTTTTCTATACTGTTATGAAGATCTCACTGATTTTCATTAGAAGCTTTCATCTCACATGAATATAATATAAATATCAGCAACTGCACCAAATGGCATATTTTTGCTCAACTTGGGCCTCTGAATGAAATTGTGGTGTTTTTTTCCCCTCCTCGAGTATGAGCTCCATATTTTCATTATCTCATCATATAAGAAACGAAGACCTGTTGTATCAAATAGGAAACAATATAACAAAAAACACATGTACAGACTTTTTTTTAATATATATATTGTCTAAAGGCTCAATAACTGTTCCTTTTCAAAAAAAAAAAAGTGAATCAGTACATTCTTTTTGTTTTTGATAACCCATACAGAAATGTTTGAAGCCAGCAGTCTACATTTTTTTTGTCTCTGTCTTGCAGGTGGTGTGATTACGGCTGGACTTGCGATCTATGACACTATGCAGTACATCTTAAATCCCATCTCAACCTGGTGTGTGGGCCAGGCCGCCAGCATGGGCAGTCTGCTTCTGGCCGCTGGAACCGCAGGCATGAGGCATTCCCTGCCCAATGCCCGGATCATGGTGCACCAGCCCTCCGGAGGAGCAAGGGTAAGAACGGGGGACAAAAAACTGAGAAAAAGAGGGAACTGCTTTCACAAATTTAACGCCAATATTCGTCATTTCAGGGCCAAGCAACGGATATTGCCATCCAGGCTGAGGAGATTCTCAAACTTAAAAGACAGCTCAACAACATCTATTGCAACAGCTGCTCTTTCTCCAGTCTGAGAGCAACAACAAGCCTATTCACATGTACATCAACAGTCCTGGTGAGAAACATAACGGCATTGACATAAAAAAGATTGTAGCAGCTTGGATCATTATGCTTATTCATCTGGCAGTCCTTGGTCTTAATCTGTCCCATTTTAAATTTTCTGTTGCTCATATGAGATTGCTTGATACCAGTATGGGAATCCACTTTCACATTCTTACACTATTGTAAATTTGAAGGCAAATGTTTACTTATGCACTTCTGTATGCTGTACACAAAACAGAACCTGCTCTGCATTGTGAAAAAATGTTGTCATTCATTCACTTCAGTGTGGCACTTTCCCAGTGTAATAATTTTGTTCAAGCACTAAAAAAAAGAAGCCTAAAATAGACTTAAAAAAAACAAAACAAAAAAAAAACCTGTTGTACACAATCTTTACAAGTCTTCTGTCATTTAATTAATAGTTTATAATTTTTTTACAAGGAAAAAGGCCTTTAAGTGTTTTTCTAAAAACGCCCGCTTCAGGTTGTAGCGCGTGTCTTTGCTGTGAGTTTTATAAAGTAAATGTAAGAATAAATGTTATATTGTTAGCACTATAGAAAAATCATGTTAAAATGCATCAAATATGATACAACAGGCATTTGAGGAATGTTTATTTGTACAACATGCATATTTGCAACCATCATTGCATTGCAATAAATGTTTTGACCCCACAATGAAAACTACAGAGCTTTAATTATAAAACTGTGTGTAAATGTCATCTTATTAAGATATATTACTTGGAGAAATAGTGACAACTGATATTTATATACATTTTATATAATTAGTTTTCTATACTGTTATGAAGATCTCACTGATTTTCATTAGAAGCTTTCATCTCACATGAATATAATATAAATATCAGCAACTGCACCAAATGGCATATTTTTGCTCAACTTGGGCCTCTGAATGAAATTGTGGTGTTTTTTTCCCCTCCTCGAGTATGAGCTCCATATTTTCATTATCTCATCATATAAGAAACGAAGACCTGTTGTATCAAATAGGAAACAATATAACAAAAAACACATGTACAGACTTTTTTTTAATATATATATTGTCTAAAGGCTCAATAACTGTTCCTTTTCAAAAAAAAAAAAGTGAATCAGTACATTCTTTTTGTTTTTGATAACCCATACAGAAATGTTTGAAGCCAGCAGTCTACATTTTTTTTGTCTCTGTCTTGCAGGTGGTGTGATTACGGCTGGACTTGCGATCTATGACACTATGCAGTACATCTTAAATCCCATCTCAACCTGGTGTGTGGGCCAGGCCGCCAGCATGGGCAGTCTGCTTCTGGCCGCTGGAACCGCAGGCATGAGGCATTCCCTGCCCAATGCCCGGATCATGGTGCACCAGCCCTCCGGAGGAGCAAGGGTAAGAACGGGGGACAAAAAACTGAGAAAAAGAGGGAACTGCTTTCACAAATTTAACGCCAATATTCGTCATTTCAGGGCCAAGCAACGGATATTGCCATCCAGGCTGAGGAGATTCTCAAACTTAAAAGACAGCTCAACAACATCTATTGCAAACACACAGGGCAGCCTTTGGAGACTTTAGGTAATTTTTCTGTTATAAGTCTTCATTAATATTATAATAAAACATTTTTAATTAACTCCATATTGCGTGACATCCTGACATCAAGCTTCTGTGTTCTGTTGTCCTCACTTAGAGAACGTAATGGAGAGAGACCGGTACATGAGCCCAATGGAAGCGCAGGATTTCGGGATCATTGACAAGGTCCTGGTTCATCCACCACAGGCTGGACAGGATGAGCCGGAACTTATTCAAAAAGAGCCCACCAGCCTTGCAAGTGCCTCCACCTCCCCTCAACCTCAAGCCTCTGAGCCGGGCCAGTCTGGCAGCAACCCTCCCTCCTCATACAAACCTGAACCCTGAAAGAAACTCCCAGCAGGAGCGAGTGAACTACTGCATCTCTGGTTCAGTGTCTGTTTTGGCAGATGTTTGAGATGACAGTCACCAGCTCACATATCAAATCTGAACCTTGTGACCTTCCTTTTGTACATTTTATTGAGTATCACTAAGACCTCAGACAATACTGGAATCTGGACTTTACAGATGCAAGTGTAAAGATACTCAGTCTTGCCTTTATATTTGTATGTACAAATATAGGTATCTTTAGCAAGAATTAGATTCATTGTAAACAAATTAGATGGGAACACAAGCTTACAGCACAGGGTTTGAAGTCTGTATTATTTGGATGGAGTGTGTTACCATGTCACACAATATACTTTGAGTTGTAAATGTGCTTTTCGATTAATATAATACATGTTAAAATGATTTAAAGCAAGAGATTTTATTGATAGATATTCAAATAAATAATTGGGTAAATTAGGATGGTTATCCTGTCGTTTTAACTTTTTTACTAAACATGAAGGACACAATTCAAATTGTGAAAGGTTACAAACTACATGTTTCAAGCTCATGAATTCCGAATAGTTTACCGAAGGTACACTACAGTTCAAAACTTTGGGGACTGTATGAATGAAAAAAAAAAAGAAATATGTACATTTATTCAGCAAGGATGCATTAAATTGATCAGAAGTGACAGTAAAGACTTTCACATTGTTTCAAAATATGTCCATTTCAAATACTGTTCTTTTGAGCTTTCTATTCATCATATAATCATGAAAAATTATATCACGATTTCTACAATAATATAAAACAGCACAACTGTTTTCAACATTATAATAATAATGTTTCTTTAGCAGAAAATCAGCGTATTATAATGATTTCTGAAGTAACGTGACACTGAAGACTGGAGTAATGCAATAAATTACATTTTAAAATATATTCAAATTTGTTTTACTGTATTTTTGACCAAATTAATCCAGCTTTTGTGAGTATAGAATTTCTTTAAAAAACATTTAAAAATTTTTACAAACCCCAAACTATTTAACAGTACTGCATGTCAAAATAATAAACCAAATTCTATCTTTTTAAGCAGTTTCTTCAAAACAAAAAAGCAACAAATGCAATTACAATAATATAAATAAATCCCCATTATGCTTTCTGAGAGCAAACGTGTTTGTCAGACTTGATTTTTGTATTCAACTTTAAAGATGAAAATTACACAAGCATACAACTCATAAACTAGAAATGCTCCTCGATATTTTCAGTAAACAGAAAATCCTGAACTATTATGAGCTATATAGCAAAATATGTACCAGTAAAGATGCTAAATTACCTTAAGTAAAATAATGCTTTATACTCATGTTTGATAACAAATATGGATGATCCATTTTATGAAAGATTGGATTTTTTAAATCATCAGATGCGAATAAGCACATAAAAAGTTGAGTAGTGTATTCAAACAATGGTAGATAAAATAAACTAGATAAAGTTGGTAGATAAAGTAAAATAGCCTCTTTCTCTCACCATAGAAGTAACTTTTCTCAATGCTGACCTCTGGTGGTGTTTTGAATCACATCACAATTGAAAATCCAAAGATAAGGCTTGTGTTTCTGATCAAACTCTCTGTAAAACCTTGGTGAATGACAAGGCATTTTTTGTTCCCTGTTTGCAATCTGCTTCATTGAACAAATCTAAAAAATTGCCATCCTCATTGTGAATGTTGTGCTCACATAACAGAACATCCTACCCAGGGGCGTAGCCATCATTTCAGAAGTGAGGGGGACAGAAATATTACAGAAATATATTACAATATAACATTTCTGTAATCTATATAACCTACCAGTCAACAGTTTTTGAACAGTAAGATTTTTAATGTTTTATAAAAAAGTCTCTTCTGCTCACCAAGCCTGCATTTATTTGAACATAAGAATAATAATAAATGTTTTTTGAGCCGCAAATCAGAATATCAGAATGATTTCTGAAGGATCGTGTGACTGGAGTAATGATGCTTGAAATCACAATAAATTACATTTTAAAATATATTCAAATAGAAAATAGTTATTTTAAATAGCC